>NC_057813.1:313892270-314192270 GCF_018294505.1 Triticum aestivum | reverse complement strand
CCAGGTGGTTAGGTTAGCGCTAACTACTGTTAGTCAACCCCCCCTGACACTGACAGTGGGCCCCAGCGCCACTAATTAGTAATTAGGATTAATTTAAATCTGTTTAACCCCCCCTGTCACTGACGTGTGGCCCCCACACGTCAGGTTTGACTTCAACCAGCCACAGTTGACCACTGACGTCACACTGACGTCAGGCTGACGCAGTAATTGAATTTCTGGATTTAAATTAAATCAGGAAATTCCAGAATATTATTTAAACTTCAAAAATTCATAACTTTTATTCTGTAACTCCAAATTGGACAAATTATATATGAAAAATGATCAGAAAAATCCAATCTATCCATCTGTACTATTTTCATGCATGATCAAACAAGTTAAATTGATGTTTTAATCAGAACAAGGAAAAGCACTTTAAAAGGCCATATTTGAATTTGGAATTTGAATCTTTGATTCAAATTTGTTCAAACCCTTCTGGTTTTAGTTGCATTAGCCCAACACACTCATATTGCCATGTTCATGCATGCATCATATTGTTGCATATTGTTTGGTGATGTTTGTGTATCGATGTCCTTTGCGACAGGATCTGTCCCCGAGGAGTACCGTGATTACCCTAACGAAGAACCGTATCCGTGCAACGAACCATCAGGCAAGCAACCAACCATTTGATCATATCGATACAATCCCATGTTCTCGCTCCTGCTCTCTTTTACTGCATTAAGACAACGCGATTCAAACTGCTGTGTGCTACGGTAGTTGAACCCATTTCCTCTGCATGACCTGTCATTGCCACAGTAACTAGATGAAACCCACTAGCATGTGTAGGAGTTGTTTGAGCCATATGTATGTGTTGTTCCTACCTTGCTATGCCTGCTATGCTTAGAGTCGTGTCAGGTCTGGTTCATCTGGGTGATGGGCTAGAGTGAAATGATTACGTCGGTAATCAGAGTGGTGTGGTGAACACGATTTGGTAAAGGTATCGATGAGAGGCCATGTAGGAGTACATGGTGGGTTGTTTCATTGAAGCCGACCTTAAGCACTGAGATCTGTATGTGTGATTTAAGATACAGCTACTACCATGCATTGGGCCCTGAAATATGACCCCGCTCGACTTCTTATTCACCCTAGCTCTCTGTCCAGGAGTTGCAAGTAGTTTCTGGTGTTTGTAGCCTACTGGAGGCCGTGGACAGCGCTGACCGTAGGGGTGGGCTGTGATGCGGTAGGTACGTGGCACGGTGTACCGAATACCCGTTAGGTATCTCGGGAACCCTGTTCACATCGTTCGGGGCCGTATGGGAAACCTCGGCCGGACTCCCTGCGGGTGGAACCTGAATAGGCGATAAACCTGGACTAGAGGCTTAAGTGTTTAGGTAGGTCGTGGTCTACACCCACGTCGGCTTTCGCTTGAAGTCTGCCGAGCACATGTCGTGTGCAGACGCTAAGTGGTGGAAACATGTATGAAGAAGTACACCCCTGCAGGGTTATCATAATCTATTCGAATAGCCGCGTCCGCGGTAAAGGACTACTTGGTTGCCTATACAGTTCATAGACAAGTAAATGGATACTACTAAAAGCCTCAAGATAAGTGTGAGTGCCGAGGATGGCTCTTCCGTAGGAAGACGGAGGTGGATCCTCGGTAGTGTATTGAAGTGGTGAGTAGTGGACTCGTGTGCGCAAAACAATTTCAGTTGGAGTATCGTAGGATAGCCTAGCCAAGAGTCAAAGCTGGCTTGCTGCAATAACTCCACCAACCCTTCTTGATACTATGCATGTATGTAGGATCTGATGTAAGTCTTGCTGAGTACCTTTGTACTCATGTTGCTATAATCTACATTTTTACAGAAGACGCTGCAACCCCTTCCGATGGGTTCTATGTAGACGTTGACATCAACGAGTAGGCTAAAGACCCAGGTGGTGACCCTGAGCTTGTGATGGACCACGTAGTATAGTTAGGCTTCCAAGCCTCTTTTATTTTACTAGTTGTCTGTACCCAGACAAAGTACTTCCGCTGTTGGCTTGTATGACTGTATGACTTGTATGTTGGGTCGTGAGACCCGTACCTGTGTGTATGATATGTATGGCTCCCTGAGCCTTAAATAAAGTACTTGTGTCATAGAGTCATGTTGTGATGCTTCGTTGTATTTGCACATATCGAGCATATTGTGTGTATGATTGAAATGCTTGGTATGTGTGGGTTCTGACTATCTAGTTGTTTATCTTTAGTAGCCTCTCTTACCGGGAAATGTCTCCTAGTGTTACCGCTGAGCCATGGTAGCTTGCTACTGCTCTGGAACACTTAGGCTGGCCGGCATGTGTCCTTCTTCGTTCCTGTGTCTGTCCCTTCGGGGAAATGTCACGCTTTGAGTACCGGAGTCCTGTTAGCCCGCTACAGCCCGGTTTACAGGAGTCCTGCTAGCCCAGTGCTACAGCCCGGACCCACTTGCTGATGACCGACACGTTCAAAGCTGGGTCATGGATGCCTGTCCCTGTAAGTCTGTGCCACTTTGGGTTTACGACTAGTCATGTCAGCCCGGGCTCTTTATCATATGGATGCTAGCGACACTATCATATACGTGAGCCAAAAGGCGCAAACGGTCCCGGGCAAAGGTAAGGCGACACCCGTGGGAATACCGTGCGTGAGGCCGCAAAGTGATATGAAGTGTTACCGGCTAGATCGATGTGACATCGAGTCGGGGTCCTGACAGCGTTGGCATCAGAGCCGGACTGCCTGTAGGTTCTTCAAGCCAAACTGGTCGATGTTGAGTCTAGAAATTCTTTAGTTATATGTAGGGGAATTGTTTGTGGGTTGGAACGTAAGGCTCTTTTTTACTCCTCTATCTTATGACATTCTGATCTGAGTCAGTCCATTCTTCCACCGGGGGTTAAGGAATTAGGATCTGCTCTCTCTATCAGGATCACGAGTTACTAATCAGTAGTACCTTATAAGTTTGATGGATACAAGCCTAGTTCAGTTCCACTACCACATTATGTTGCCAACATGGTTTCAGAACCTTGATATGATGATGTTGAGTGTGTACGAAATCCTTTGTCAAATGTCTCAAAATCCTTTTTGAGCATTTACAGCTGTTATGCTGCCGAAATTTTGCTAGAAATTCTAATGCCTTTGCATTATAACTGTGCTTTCAGATGGCCACTCGCGACCTCAATCAAGTGGTTCGCCTGACTCGATGCCTAGATGTACCCGGCCATACTGCTAAGTTGGTCAGGGTAATGACTGAGGCTGGATATCGCTGGTATCCTGAGTACACGGTCGAAGAGCAATTCCGGGACTTCAATCAAAGCCAGTATCTCTGCACTGTCAGGATATTTCCATCTTATCCTGGATCCACTGAGCCTCTTCACTGCTCCTATGGACTCGGGGTTACTATTGAGATGGCTGTGCAGGATGCCGCCTACTCCATGATGACCATTATGCGAGTCAGATCTGGGTTATTTCGGGACTCTGATTTCCGGTATATGCCAGGATCACTTCCGGGAGCACAAGGGTATCTCCAGGCTATCTATGCTGACTCCACTCAGGAGGATTCACGGACTCGCACCACTGCTGAGATGCTCGAGGATAAGGACCGTGAAAATCGGGCCTTAAGGTTAGAGCTCTTCAATACCCGTGCTGACCACTGGGCCACTTTGACTCGGTTCGCACCGGCGGTGCAAGCTGGATATTCAGATATGTGCGATCTCTATCCTGTGAGATCTGCTTTGCCAGACGTGATGGTTTGGCGTGATGTAGGAGGCATCACCCCACCTCGCGGTCCCCGCAGGCCACCGTTTGTTGGTCCAAGGCCTCATCCTAGCCCCTATGGTCCACAAGCTCCGCGAGATCGTCTGTTTCCGGATGAACATGTTGAGCTTCCAGGCTATGGAGGCGACTTCTACGAGGACTACTATGGATCGGTCTGAGTTAGTGGTAGTACCACTAGTTCGCACTAGCTGTGTCGTCTATCGTCCCGCGTGACTCGTGGGATATGTTCTAGTTTGTACTCTTTCCGGAGGTGTAGAAAAATAATGTATAGGAGCTTGGAATGCCCCCGATGAGATGTAATCCTCCTTTCACCGTATTAGTACTTTGCTTGGTCTTGTACTAAACCTTGTATGGTGTGTATGACGATGGAATAAAGAAGCAGTTTCTGTATCTACCATGTCATACGGATGATCATCTTGCATTCCGAGTTATTCCTTACCTTATGTGTCCTATGTCGGAATTTTATCATTCTGACTAAATCATTGTCTTGTTTACCTAGGATGGTCAACACGCGCGCCAACCCTGCTTCTCAAGAGCAGGCCGAAGGCAGTGAAGCCAGGAATGAAAATCTGCCTCATCCTCCTTCACTAGCCGAGGTGATGATGGAAGCTGAGAGAAACAAGCGGGAGACAAACCGTTTGTTGGAGCGTATTGAACAGAATACATCACACCATCAGAGGGCTAACGTGGTGTCACTCAGCGATTTTATCAAATTGCATCCACCCACGTTCCACCACTCCGTCGAGCCTCTCGACGCTGATGACTGGCTTCGCAGTATCTCTCATAAACTGCGTTCCGCGCTGGTAGCGGAGGCTGACAAGGTCACCTTTGCTGCATATCATCTTGAAGGCCCCGCCAGTCTATGGTGGGAGAATTATGGAGCTATGCGCCCAGCGGGCCATGTCACAACTTGGGCTGAATTCAGCGAGGCTTTCCGTGAACATCACATTCCGGAGGGTCTCATGGACCGTAAACGTGAAGAATTTTGCAGTTTCACCCAAGGCCGACTTTCTGTGGATGCTTATAGCAGAGAGTTTGGTAATCTCGCCCGATATGCAACTGAGGAAGTGTCTACGGACGCCAAGAAGCAAGCAAGGTTCCGTAAGGGCCTTAGTCCTGAGCTTCGCCGCGACCTCCGTCTGCATGAGTGCACATCTTTTTCGAAACTTGTCAACAAAGCCATCAGTGCTGAAACTGGTCAGACTGACTATGACGCAACACGCAAGCATGGACGTGACATGGGTTCCTCATCCGGTGCTGGTCCTCAGAAGCGCCGCGTGTGGGTACCCAACACCGCCCTGCCACCCAGGTTCACACCGAGGCCATCTTTCCAGGCGCCTCGCCCTGTTCAACAATCTGCACCGGTCAAGCCCTATGGGGGTCCAACCAATAATGCTCCTCCACGTACCAGTTCCGTGACTTGTTTCAAATGTGGGGAATCTGGTCATTATATGCGTGAGTGTCCCCAGACCAACCCCAATCAATCTGCTAAAGCTGTTGGCCGTGGCAAGTCGACAGGAAAAGTGTTTCATGCTAAACCGGTCACCGCTTCACGTGGCCATGTCAACTGCATCTCTGCCGAAGAAGCTCAAGAGGACCCCAACGTCGTTCTCGGTACGCTTCTTATTAACTGCCATCCGGCATCTGTTCTTTTCGATACAGGAGCCTCTCATTCTTTTATATCTGAAAGTTATGCTCGTTTGCATAACGTTGCATTCTGTGCCTTGCCATCTGCTATGGAAATCTCTACCCCTGGGTCTAGATGGCAGACCTCTAGGGTAAGTTATGGAAATGAAATCCAAGTCGACAGACTTGTTTTCCTTGCATCCTTGATAGCCCTTAAATCTTCAGATATTAATATCATTTTGGGTATGGACTGGATGTCAGCTCATCAAGCCAAAATTGATTGCTTCTCTAGGACTGTTCAACTCACCCATCCTTCGGGGAAGATAGTTAATGTCTTGACCCGAATAGCCAAGCGACAATTATATTCTCTTAACGCCAGCCCTTTGCCAGACCTTGAGGACGTTCCGGTAGTCCGTGACTTTCCGGATGTCTTTCCAGAGGAATTGCCAGGTGTTCCACCTGACAGGGATGTTGAGTTCGTAATAGACCTCATTCCAGGAACCGTTCCGATTGCTAGAAGACCTTATAAGATGGCACCCCTAGAACTAGCCGAGCTTAAGAAACAACTCGATGAATCCTTGAAAAAGGGTTTCATCCGCCCTAGTTCATCTCCGTGGGCTTGCCCCGTCCTATTCGTCAAGAAGAAGGATGGTACGGACCGGATGGTTGTAGATTACCGACCTGTCAATTTGGTCACAATCAAGAACAAATACCCGCTTCCCAGGATCAACGATCTGTATGATCAGCTCGCTGGATCCTCAGTCTTCTCCAAGATGGATTTGAGGTTGGGCTACCATCAAATCAAAATCAGAAACGGGGACATCCCTAAAACGGCCTTTGTTACTCGTTATGGCCAATACGAGTACACCGTCATGTCCTTCGGTTTAACCAACGCTCCAGCCACCTTTTCTCGGTTAATGAACTCAATCTTCATGGAGTATTTGGATAAATTCGTCGTAGTTTATCTCGATGATATACTCATCTACTCTAAGAACGAGGAAGAACATGCCGAACATCTAAGGCTAGTGTTGAAGAAACTTCGAGAGCATCGCCTTTATGCCAAATTCTCTAAATGTGAATTCTGGTTGTCAGAAGTGACCTATCTGGGTCATGTAATATCTGGTAAAGGTATTGCGGTTAACCCTGAGCGAGTTCAAGCCGTCCTTGATTGGACTCCACCCGAATCGGTCAAGCAAGTTCGGAGTTTTCTAGGCTTAGCGAGCTATTGCCGTCGCTTTGTCGAGAACTTCTCCAAAGTTGCTAAACCTCTAACCGAACTCCTCAAGAAGGATAAAAAGTTCGAATGGACTCCACAATGTGAGCACAGTTTTCAGGAACTGAAAAGACGCCTGACCTCTGCTCCTGTGCTGGTACCGCCAGACTTCTCCAAGGACTTTGTTATCTACTGCGACGCCTCGCGACAAGGACTAGGTTGCATTCTCATGCAAGATCGACACGTAATTGCCTATGCCTCACGGCAATTGCACCCACATGAGGAGAATTATCCTACTCATGATCTAGAGCTTGCAGCCGTAGTCTATGCACTTAAGACCTGGCGACATTACCTCCTCGGTAATCGTTGCGAGATATTCACTGATCACCAAAGTCTGAAGTACATCTTCACCCAACCGGATCTGAATCTCAGGCAAAGACGTTGGGTTGAATTGATCACTGACTTCGACTTAGGAATAACCTACACCCCAGGGAAAGCCAACGTCATGGCTGATGCGCTAAGTCGTAAATCTTGTTGTAACAACCTGATGTTACAACAAAGTCAACCGCTTCTCCATGAGGAATTTCGGAAGCTTAACCTTCACATTGTACCTCAAGGTTTTCTTTCCACCTTGGTAGCAAAACCTACTCTTACGGATCAGATCATCGCTGCCCAGAAGCGAGATAAGGGAATATCTAAAATCAAAGAGAACATTGCTAGCGGAGGTGCTAGTTGTTTCTCCACAAATGATCATGGTGTTGTGTACTTTGAGAACCGTCTAGTGGTTCCCAAGAACCAGCATCTACGGCAGTTGATCCTTAAGGAGGCTCATGAATCTCCTCTCACCATTCATCCCGGTAGTACTAAGATGTATCAGGACCTACGCCAGAGGTTCTGGTGGACTAGGATGAAGAGAGAAATTGCTCAGTATATTGCAAATTGCGATGTTTGTCGACGTGTAAAAGCAGAGCATCAATGGCCTGCTGGCACCCTTCAACCCTTAGCTATTCCTGAATGGAAATGGGATAAAATTGGTATGGATTTCATTACCGGTTTTCCCAGGACCAAAAGAGGGAATAATGCTATTTTCGTCGTGGTCGATCGTCTTTCCAAAGTAGCTCATTTCTTACCTGTTCGTGAGAGTATAACCGCTAGTCAGCTGGCAGACTTATACATCTCCCGAATAGTGTCCCTCCATGGTGTTCCTTTGGAGATCAATTCGGATCGAGGAAGTCTTTTCACCTCTCGATTTTGGGAAAGTTTCCAAAATGCTATGGGAACCCGTCTCTCCTTTAGCACCGCTTTCCACCCTCAGTCAAGTGGTCAAGTGGAACGCGTCAACCAAATTCTAGAAGACATGCTTCGAGCCTCTGTTATCTCGTTCGGAATGGACTGGGAGAAGTGCCTTCCATTTGCCGAATTCGCTTACAACAACAGCTATCAATCTAGCTTGGGTAAGGCCCCTTTTGAAGTTCTCTATGGACGACGATGTCGAACACCCCTTAACTGGTCAGAGACCGGGGAAAGACAATTCTTTGGCCCGGATATGATTCAGGAAGCAGAAGAACAAGTTCGTATCTTTCGTGAAAAGTTGAAAACAGCCCAATCCCGTCAAAAGAGTCAATATGACCGAAAACATAAGGCTATGACTTTCGAGGTTGACGAGAAGGCTTATCTTCGGGTCACCCCTCTGAAGGGAACCCATCGTTTCGGTATCAAAGGCAAATTGGCTCCTCGTTACATTGGACCTTTTCGCATTCTTGCCAAACGAGGGGAAGTTGCCTACCAGTTGGAACTACCTCCGCACCTCTCCAGAGTTCACGATGTCTTCCACGTTTCTCAACTCAGGCGTTGCTTCTCGGATCCTATCCGTGAAGTGGACCACGAAACGCTTGATCTCCAAGATGATCTTACATACCGAGAGTACCCCATTCGTATCCTCGATCAGGCCGAGCGTACCACCCGACGTCATAACATCAAGTTCCTCAAAGTTCAATGGTCGCACCATTCTGAAGATGAAGCAACTTGGGAAAGGGAGGATCGTCTTCGACTCGAGTATCCCGCCTTCTTCCCGGAGGAACCCAAATCTCGGGACGAGATTCTTTTGAGTGGGGGTGAGTTGTCACACCCTAGCTAGTCATGCATTAGAGTGTTGCATCATGTTTACTCTTTCAGCAGAAACTTGAAATGGGGATGACAGAACCCCCAGCCCCCTCTGAAACCAACTAGGGTTTACTAAAATAATTTTCAATGAACCTGAAATGCCCTTCTAAAATGCCCATCATTTTTGTCTTGGTTCAGAACCTCTGCAAAAGTGGTGCACATTTTCCTAGGCCATCCTAGGGTTTTTGAATTAAATCATAACTATTTGAATTTGGGCATTTAAAATAATATAAAATATTTAAATGCTCAAATATCTCCAAACTAAAATGTTTCATGTTGGAAATAATCCAACTATGAGCCAGGAGTAGTTTGGTGATTTTTGGAATTGCCTAGGTATTTTATTTAATTCAACAAAGTTGCAGATATATTAAATAAAAACAGAAAACAGAAAAGAAAGGGGAAGACTTACCTGTGCGGCCCAGCCAGCCGGCCGGCCCAGCCAGCAACCGACCCAGCCCAGCACTGTAGCTCCCCGTCGTCTTCCTCCCCACGCCCCGAAGCTGCTGCGTGCTCGCGCGCGCGCGGCCGCGCGGCCACCTCCTGCTTGCCGACGCCCTCCTGGCCGCGTGGACGACGCCCGCAGCCCGTCCCGATCCCCCCTGCTCTCTCTCCCTCTCCCCGGCTCTCTCCTTCCTCTCTCTCGCTCTCTCTCTCGCTCGGCCGAACACGACCGTCGCCGCCGTTCGCCATAGCCATCGTCCCCGGCCACCCCTCGCTCCCCCGGTTAGCTCAGAAGCTCCGCCACAACTCCCTCTTCCTCCCCACCGCTCCACGGGTCCCCGGAAGCCCTGCATCGCCGCCACGTCGCCGTTCCCCTCTTCGGACTCCGACCACCGTCGCCGTCAAATTCGTCGTCTCCGGCGCGTCCCCGAGCCCGCTTCGACGCCCACTGCAACCGCGGTGAGCCCCCGGAGCGTTTCCCCCTTCTTCCCTGGTCTCTCCCGACCTCTAGGCCCTAGCTCCACCTCGACCGAGAGCTCCACGCCGCCGGCAATGTCGCCGTCATGGCCACGGTCGCCGTAGCGCCCAACCGAGCACACCATCGTGCTCCACACATCACCAGGAGCACGTAGAACGCACCAACGCCTCCCCAAACCCCCTGCAACACTGATCCCGACCGCACCCGAACTCCGGCCGCCGCAGCCGAGCTCGCCGCCGTCAACTCCGGCCACCCCGAGCCCAACCACCACCACCAATAGACGCGGCTCAACCTCAGCAACACGTAGATGCCTTCCGCCGTCCATTTGGTCGCCGGAATGGCAAAAAGCACTCTCGCCGCCGTCTCGGATCTCGCCGGCGTCATGTCGCCGGTGGGGTTTGACTTGACCGACCTGGGGTTTGACCCCCCAGGGTCACTGACGCGTGGGCCCTGTCGGCCAGATGGTTAGGTTAGCGCTAACTACTGTTAGTCAACCCCCCCTGACACTGACAGTGGGCCCCAGCGCCACTAATTAGTAATTAGAATTAATTTAAATCTGTTTAACCCCCCCTGTCACTGACGTGTGGCCCCCACACGTCAGGTTTGACTTCAGCCAGCCGCAGTTGACCACTGACGTCATGCTGACGTCATACTGGCGCAATAATTATATTTCTGGATTTAAATTAAATCAGGAAATTCCAGAATATTAATTAAACTTCCAAAATTCATAACTTTTATTCTGTAACTCCAAATTGGACAAATTATATATGAAAAATGATCAGAAAAATCCAATCTATCCATCTGTACTATTTTCATGCATGATCAAACAAGTTAAATTGATGATTCAAGCAGAACAAGGAAAAGCACTTTAAAAGGCCATATTTGAATTTGAAATTTGAATCTTTGATTCAAATTTGTTCAAACCCTTCTGGCTTTAGTTGCATTAGCCCAATACACTCATATTGCCATGTTTCATGCATGCATCATATTGTTGCACATTGTTTGGTGATGCTTGTGTATCGATGCCCTTTGCGACAGGTTCTGTCCCCGAGGAGTACCGTGATTACCCTAACGAAGAACCGTATCCGTGCATCGAACCATCAGGCAAGCAACCAACCATTTGATCATATCGATACAATCCCACTCGCTCCTGCTCTCTTTTACTGCATTAAGACAACGCGATTCAAACTGCTGTGTGCTACGGTAGTTGAACCCATTTCCTCTGCATGACCTGTCATTGCCACAGTAACTAGATGAAACCCACTAGCATGTGTAGGAGTTGATTGAGCCCTATGTATGTGTTGTTCCTACCTTGCTATGCCTGCTATGCTTAGAGTCGTGTCAGGTCTGGTTCATCTGGGTGATGGGCTAGAGTGAAATGATTATGTCGGTAATGAGAGTGGTGTGGTGAACACGATTTGGTAAAGGTATCGATGAGAGGCCATGTAGGAGTACATGGTGGGTTGTTTCATTGAAGCCGACCTTAAGCACTGAGATCTGTATGTGTGATTTAAGAATCAGCTACTACCATACATTGGGCCCTGAAATATGACCCCACTCGACTTCTTATTCACCCTAGCTCTCTGTCCAGGAGTTGCAAGTAGTTTCTGGTGTTTGTAGCCTACTGGAGGCCGTGGACAGCGCTGACCGTAGGGGTGGGCTGTGATGCGGTAGGTACGTGGCACGGTGTACCGAATACCCGTTAGGTATCTCGGGAACCCTGTTCACATCGTTCGGGGCCGTATGGGAAACCTCGGCCGGACTCCCTGCGGATGGAACCTGAATAGGCGATAAACCTGGACTAGAGGCTTAAGTGTTTAGGTAGGTCGTGGTCTACACCCACGTCGGCTTTCGCTTGAAGTCTGCCGAGCACATGTCGTGTGCAGACGCTTAAGTGGTGGAAACATGTATGAAGAAAGTACACCCCTGCAGGGTTATCATAATCTATTCGAAATAGCCGCGTCCGCGGTAAAGGACTACTTGGTGCCTATACAGTTCATAGACAGTAAATGGATACTACTAAAGCCTCAGATAAGTGTGAGTGCCGGATGGCTCTTCCGTAGGAAGACGGAGGTGGATCCTCGGTAGTGTATTGAAGTGGTGAGTAGTGGACTCGTGTGCGCAAAACAATTTCAGTTGGAGTATCGTAGGATAGCCTAGCCAAGAGTCAAAGCTGGCTTGCTGCAATAACTCCACCAACCCTTCTTGATACTATGCATGTATGTAGGTTCTGATGTAAGTCTTGCTGAGTACCTTTGTACTCATGTTGCTATAATCTACATTTTTACAGAAGACGCTGCAACCCCTTCCGATGGGTTCTATGTAGACGTTGACATCAACGAGTAGGCTAAAGACCCAGGTGGTGACCCTGAGCTTGTGATGGACCATGTAGTATAGTTAGGCTTCCAAGCCTCTTTTATTTTACTAGTTGTCTGTACCCAGACAAAGTACTTCCGCTGTTGGCTTGTATGACTGTATGACTTGTATGTTGGGTCGTGAGACCCGTACCTGTGTGTATGATATGTATGGCTCCCTGAGCCTTAAATAAAGTACTTGTGTCATAGAGTCATGTTGTGATGCTTCGTTGTATTTGCACATATCGAGCATATTGTGTGTATGATTGAAATGCTTGGTATGTGTGGGTTCTGACTATCTAGTTGTTTATCTTTAGTAGCCTCTCTTACCGGGAAATGTCTCCTAGTGTTACCGCTGAGCCATGGTAGCTTGCTACTGCTCTGGAACACTTAGGCTGGCCGGCATGTGTCCTTCTTCGTTCCTGTGTCTGTCCCTTCGGGGAAATGTCACGCTTTGAGTACCGGAGTCCTGTTAGCCCGCTACAGCCCGGTTTACCGGAGTCCTGCTAGCCCAGTGCTACAGCCCGGACCCACTTGCTGATGACCGACACGTTCGAAGCTGGGTCATGGATGCCTGTCCCTGTAGTCTGTGCCACTTTGGGTTTACGACTAGTCATGTCAGCCCGGGCTCTTTATCATATGGATGCTAGCGACACTATCATATACGTGAGCCAAAAGGCGCAAACTGTCCCAGGCAAAGGTAAGGCGACACCCGTGGGAATACCGTGCGTGAGGCCGCAAAGTGATATGAAGTGTTACCGGCTAGATCGATGTGACATCGAGTCGGGGTCCTGACACTCAACCGCCGATTGCGGCCTGCTGTGCTTCCTAGATGCCTTCTCCGGCTACCACCAGATCAAGATGGCCGTGGAGGATGTGGAGAAAACAGCATTCCTCACCCCATGCAGGGTGTACTGCTACACCTGCATGCCCTTCAAGCTGCGCAATGTCGGAGCATCCTTCCAGCAGTTGATGTACATCGCCTTGGGTTCACAGCTCGGGAGGAACGCATATGCCTACATTGATGACATAGTGGTGAAATCTCGGGAGGCCAGAACTCTAATAGAACATCTGGAGGAGACGTTCGCCAGCCTGCGCATGGTGGATATCCGGCTTAACCCCGAGAAGTGTGTGTTCGGGGTCCCTTTAGGCAAGCTGCTGGGCTTCTTGGTGTCACATAGAGGGATCGAGGCTAACCCAGAGAAGGTCAAGGCGATAGAGGATATGAACCCCCCACAGACCCTGAAGGAGATGTAGAAGCTGGCTGGCTGCGTAACCTCACTTGGGCGCTTCATTTCCAAGCTGGGGGAGTGCGCCCTCCTGTTTTTTAAATTGATGAAAAGGAAGGAGCCATACGAGTGGACCCCCGAGGCCGACGCAGCCTTCCAGGACCTCAAGAGATATCTGACCAGTCCGCCCGTGATGGTGGCACCGCGCCCTCTCAAGCCCTTGGTGCTCTATCTAGCAGCAACCCTCACTCAGCAAGTGTCGCCCTGGTGGCGCTAAGGAAGGAGCGCCTGATCAAGAAGCTGCAGCAGGATGCACAACCGGCAAGCAAGGCGCAACACCCCCAGGGCAAGGCATCTGAAGTCTTGGCCGGCGCAGTGGTCGACGTTCCTCCTGAAGCCACAATTGACCACATGGCTATCAAGGCTCCGGAGGATGGGCCTCATGAGGCCGTAAGGGACCTGTGCCCACATGAAGAACAAGATTCCGCTGATACTTCCCCCCTCGTCGAGCACCCTGTCTATTCCGTCAGCACAGTACTGAGGGAGGCCCGAGCATGCTACACCATGCCACAGAAGCTCTTGCTCGCACTTCTAGTCGCCTCCAGGAAACTACGCCACTACTTTCAAGGCCAGCCCATCAAGGTTGTCTCAGTGTACCCGCTAGAAAGGGTACTCCGAAGCCCGAACGCAGCCGGGCAAGTTGATGAATGGAACATTGAGCTTCAAGCATTCAATCTAGAGTTCAGTACCACCAGGGTCATCAAGGGTGCAGCCCTCGCGGACTTCGTGGCCGATTGGACTAACGCGCCATACCATGGAGTTTGCGAGAACTGCTCCCTCCTGCCAGGAGATGAAGAGCCGGATGGATGGATCATGAACTTCGACGAGGCGTTTGCTTGACAAGGCGCAGGCGCGGGCGGCATCCTCATCTCACCCACCAAGTAGAAGCTTTGTTGTGCAGTACAGCTCTGCCTTCAGCGGGGCGAGAAGGTCTCCAACAACATCACAGAATTCGAAGGCTTGCTCGCCGGACTCAGGGCTGCGGTAGTGCTGGGAGTAAAGCACCTCACCATCAAGGGTGACTCTTAGCTTGGCGTCAATTTCTCCAACAAGGAGTACACGCCTAAGGACGAGCACATGGAGGCATGCCTAGAGGAGGTGCGCAAAATGGAGAAGTAGTTCATGGGCGTGGAGTTGCAGCACGTGTCGCGAGGAACGAACAAGGAAGTAGACGATATAGCCAAAAGAGCCTCTTGCAGGCTCCCTCGGGAGTCAGGGGTGTTCGAGGAGCGGATATTCAAGCCATCTGCGGCCCCGCACGTCACAACTCCAGCCCCACCTCAGGAGGTCTTGCCACAGGCACCCGAGACGGGCTCTCTAGCCTATGGTCACCCCTCAGGAGCCCGCTTGCTGCTCGCGCTCGAGCCTCAGGAGGGGTGCTGGACCGAAGAATTCAAGGCGTACTTACTTCAAGGGACCCTGCCAGAGAAGGAGGAGGATGCTGAGTGCGTGGCCCGTCAGGCCACCGTGTACTGCATCAAGGATGGTGAGTTATATCGCAGGAGGCCCAATGACGTTTTGTTGCGGTGCATTTCCAAGGAACAGGGGCTCGACCTACTGGCGGACATACATGTGGGGACTGCGGGCATCACTACTCGTTGCGCACCCTAGTGGGCAAGGCATTCTGCAGCAACTTCTACTGGCCCACCGCGCTCAACAATGCTATGGAGCTGGTGCGCTGTTGTGAAGCATACCAGTTTCACGCCAAGTAGATCCATCAGCCTGCACAGGGCCTCCAGACAATCCTGCTCACATGACCATTCATGGTCTGGGGCTGGACATCTTGGGACCGTTCCCTTGGGCGCCAGGGGGCCACCGATACCTGTACCTCGCCATCGACAAGTTCACCAAGTGGGCGGGGGTAGAAGCCGTGCGCACTATTCCAGCTGGATCAGCCATCAAGTTCATCAAGGGAATCCCGAGCCGATTTAGGTTCCCCAATCGCATCATCACCGACAACGGCTCACAGTTCACCAGCAACCTTTTTAAAACATATTGTGCTAACCTTGGAACGCAGATCTGCTACGCCTCAGTAGCACACCCACGGAGCAATGGACAGGCTAAGACGGCTAATGCGGAAGTCCTAAGGGGCCTCAAGACCCGCATGCTCAAGAAGAAGCTCGACGCCTGCAGTAATGGCTGGCTCGACGAGCTGCAGTCCGTGTTGTGGTCCATCCACACCACCGTGACCAAGCCAACAGGAGAAACACAATTCTTCCTCATCTACGGAGCATAAGTGGTTCTCCCTCACGAGTTCAAGCATCGCTCCACGTAGGTCCTAGCATTTGATGAAATGCAGCAGGACGCCACACGGAGGATGGATCTTGTGCTGGGGAAGGAATGCTGCCGTCAAGCCTCGCTCCGAGCAGCGAGGTACCAGCAGGCGCTGCGGCGGTACCACTGCCGCAGCATCCGCTCCAAGACGTTGTAGGTGGGCGATCCCGTCTTGAGGCGGGTTGTCGGTGTCAAAACCGGCGGATCTCGGGTAGGGGGTCCCGAACTGTGCGTCTAGGTGGATGGTAATAGGAGACAAGGGACACGATGTTTTTACCCAGGTTCGGGCCCTCTCGATGGAGGTAAAACCCTACTCCTGCTTGATTAATATTGATGATATGGGTAGTACAAGAGTAGATCTACCACGAGATCGGAGTGGCTAAACCCTAGAATCAAGCCTATGGTATGATTGTTGTTCGTCCTACGGACTAAAAATCTCCGGTTTATATAGACACCGGAGAGGGCTAGGGTTACACAGAGTCGGTTACAATGGGAGGAGATCTTCATATGGTATCGCCAAGCTTGCCTTCCACGCCAAGGAAAGTCCCATTCGGACACGGGACAGAGTCTTCAATCTCGTATCTTCATAGTCCGGGAGTCCGGCCAAAGGCCATAGTCCGGCCATCCGGACACCCCCTAATCCAGGACTCCCTCAGTAGCCCCTGAACCAGGCTTCAATGACGACGAGTCCAGCGCGCAAGTTGTCTTCGGCATTGCAAGGCGGTTTCCTCCTCCGAATATTTCATAGAAGATGTTGAACAACAAGGTAGTGTCCGGCTCTGCAAAATAAGTTCCACATTCCTTCGTAGAGAGAATAATATTTGTATTAATCGGATCTGCTGACGTATTCCGTGGTGTGACATCATGCCACAGCCAGGCTCTTTATTTATTTTATTGTTCCACCTCAGCGCGTTTAGCGAGGCGGTTTCCTTGGCACGTCTTGTCAAAGCAGAGATCGTGTCCCCTTATTCCGGGATTCTCATCAATACGGGTGTGGGTAACCCAACCGCGCCATTAACCGCGGCGCTTGGGGGATAGGCGAGTTTTATTAGGCCGGTGGGGGGCTCGTAGTTTTGGCCGCCCATATAAGGGGATAAGAATCCGCCCTTTCCATTCACGCCCTCTTCCTCCTCTGCTTATCCGTTCCTGCGCGCTCGAGCTCCAGCGCCCAAGCCCGCACTTCCCACCTCAACCTTCTCCAACCATGTCAGGAGCGGGAGGTAGATGGATGGCCTCCTCCGTCATGGAGGGACAAATCAAAAGCCTGAGGGAGGCCGGATACTTGTCTAACGACATCGCGCACCGGCTCCCAGATGCGGGGCAACTCACTCCCACCCCCAGGCCCCATGAGAGGGTTGTTTTTCTTCCCCATTTCCTCCGCGGACTGGGTTTTCCTCTTTACCCGTTCGTCCGGGGGCTCATGTTCTACTACGACCCGGACTTCCACGACCTGGCCCCGAACTTCATCCTCAATATCTTGGTGTTTATCGTCGTGTGCGAGGCCTTCTTCCGCATCCAGCCCCACTTTGGCCTATTGCTGAAGATCTTCAGCGTCAAGCCGAAGGTCGTGCAAGGCCGACAGGTGGAATGCGGAGGTGCCATGGTGGGCAAGATAGCGAACGTCACCTGGCTCGAGGGTGCCTTCGTGGAAACCATCAAAGGGTGGCAATCTAGGTGGTTTTATATTACCGAGCCGCGTGACCCTAAATGGGTAGCGGCCCCTGAATTCTGATCTGGCATCCCCACCTGGCTCACATCTTGGAAAGAGACGGGCCTGTCGTGGGGCAATCCGGAAGAGGTGACCGGACTCCAAACCTGCGTCCGAGACCTGGTGGCCAAGAAGGTCAAACTTGTCAACGTGGTCCAGGTCATGCTCTTCCGCCGGATCCTCCCGTGTCAACGACGGGACTTCAATTTGTGGGAGTACGACCCAGCCCGGCACCAGACTCTATCCCGGCTCTTCGAAATGAAGCACGAGGACGCCTGGAAGGTGCTTTTCAAAAGCTCCGAGGTCTCCCCTCCCGTCACCGAGGATCGCGGGTTCTGCGCCAAACGTCAAGCCTCCGAAGTAAGCTTACCTTTAGTCCCTTACGGGATATCCGCATTTCATAGTGTGACCTTATGTGGGATCTAAACTCCTGTTCCTTTGACAGGATTGGAAGAGGACATCCGGACAGTTTGACTGTCCGGCCCCTTTGCCCGAAGGCCCAGTAGACGCACACTTAGCAAAGCTACTGGTTCCGGCACCCCATGTGGTGCCGGAGAAGAAGGCCAAGGAGAAGGCCACGGGGTCCCGAAGGAGTTCCCGGCGCCCGGTGTCGTCGGATTTGCCCGACGGCTCCAACGCGCCCTCCGCCTCCGAAGATGAGGAGGAGGAAGAAGAAGATGCCTCTCCCCCTCCAGCGGGGGGAGGAAATAAGAGAAAGGCCGCCCCAACTGGGGAAGCCGGAGGGTCCAAGAAGGGGAAGCCCCATCTGCCGGACTACGCCCCCGATGCCGAAGACGGCGAGGAGGACTGGCCATCCAGGGTCAAGCCCCTGGAAAAGTCGTAAGTGTCCGGCTACCCAAATGAATTATTGCACTCCTTTATTATTTGATAGCTTCTAACACTGAAGCTAATCGTGCAGTCCGCCCAGAGCTCAGCTCGGCGATTCGTTGAGCGGATCTCTGAATTCGTCGGATGTGAATAGCGCTTCACTTCCGACGGCCTCCTCCCCTCTCCCTACAGAGATGCTGAGGTGGAGTCCCGTAGGGGACAAAACCAGGAGGAGGTGATCCTGGAAGCGCCGCAAGGCGACCTTCCGGACTCCCAACCCAAAGGGGGTAAAGCCCCAGAGGGATCTAAGTCCGGCCCTGGGCCGGACACTGCTCCGGAATCATCAGTGGTTCCAGAGCCCGACAGGCGGCGCCTTCACAAGAAGGGCAAGTCCGTGACGCCGGCGACTTCCGTCCACCCGGAGGCGCCGGACAATTTGCTGGAGGCGCTCAACGGCGCCTCTATCAATGAAGAACACCGCACTGTTATGAGAGCGGTGATTCAGAAGGTTCAGTCCGCCAAGAGTGGGCTGACGGAAGCCTGCACAAGCCTGTTAACGGGCTTTGAGGTATGTGTTCAAAAACATATATAAAAAATGTTACCGCATAGACAGTAGCCCCTGATGCTTAGTTTGGTGTTCGGAAAGAAAAGCCGAACTGAGTATCTTGAAAGATATACGCAGGAGTCTAATAGAAATATGTCAATATGGGAATGCAGGCTACGCTGCTGACCTCTGACGCACTGACTGCGGAGGTTAATGCCTTGAAGGAAAGCCTCGAGCGGTCCGAGAGCGAGCTCGGCCGTGCCAAGAAGCAGCTCGAGGATAAAGAGGGTACGTAGTACCTCCTGTAAATGTATATAGAAATACTTGGTTGCATAATAATAATAACAGGACCAACGTTAATGTTGCAGGAGCCACGACCGAGGTGGCGACCCTGAAAGAGGCGGTCTCCAAGACCGAAAAGAGTGCGGCCTTGGAGCGCGTCGAGCGAGAGAAGCAGGAGGCGCGGGTGGCGGAGGTGCAGCAAGAGCTCCAGGCTCTCGTGGAAAAACACGAGAGTTTGGAGCGTGACTCGAAGAACGCTAAGGCCGAAGCCCAGAAGGCCCTTCAGGAGATCGAGGCGATGAAGAAGATAGCGGAGGGTAAGGCATTCTTTATGCAAAGCAAAAATATAAAAGTTAATTATCTGCTACTTACCCGAATCCGGAGCTCTCCAGGAGCGTTCGCCGATCTGCCCTGTAGTGTGTCTGATGCCGCCGCATACTACCGAGCCGAAGAGGGGAGCTCGACGGAAAAAGTGTTCTGGTCTCAGTATGCTGAGGCCGAACATCCGGTGCCCCTGAGCGACCAGTTGAAGCAGCTGGTTGAGCTCCACAAGGTGGCCGAACAGGCCATGAAGGGCCTCATAGCTCGGCTGTGGCCTGGAGAAGTCATGCCTAGGAGCTACTTCGGTCTAGTGCGGCGGATGGTGGACGCGTGTCCGTGGATTGAGGTCGTCAAGCGCTCCGTTTGCATTGAAGGTGCCCGTCCGGCCCTTGCCCGTGCTAAGGTGCACTGGGGCAAGCTAGACGCGGAGAGGCTGTTGACGGACGCGCCACCGCCGGGAAAGGAGTATCGTACGCCCGAGATGTATTATAATGGCGTTCTGAAGGGTGCCCGCCGCATAGCGGATGAGTGCTCCAAAGATGTAATTTTTGAGTAAACTCGCATTTGTTATCCTGTACGCTGAAGCTTTGTTCATATGCGTTAAGCAACGCTTGTTAATTTAAAATATTACCTTCTGTGCGGCCATTTATCAAATCTGAGAGATGCAAGTCGTCGGCTTCGACCCCCATGCCACGAGTGTTGGGGTGTTCGGGATAAACCTGAGCGCTCTTGTTCCCATTCTTGGGTCCGTATAGGGAGTCGTTCAGCACAACGAACCAGGGCGTCAGACTTATAATGCTTTATCACTCTCACTTAGCCATAGAATTCTATAATTTTAAATTTCGGCGAAGCCCCTAGTATTCGGAAGACCGAGTTCGGGGCGCTATCCACGCCTAGGCCGGATAAGTCCGGTTCTTCGCTTCAAGCGGCATAAGTCTTTAAGGACTGAAAAAACCTCGCGAACAGCGACCGGTCTCTCGCACTATCATGACAGTCAGTTTTAGCTTTCTCTATTGAGGTGTTAACCCAACTCAACTGGGGCACAATCGCAGTAGTTCTCCCAGCGCTACCTTAGCCAACAATGCGGAACGTAAGGTACCAAAACATGGGAGCCGGGCAAACCCAACTATTGACCAAAGACATGATTCAGAGCCAATGCATATAGTGCTATAAGTTCGGGGTGTCGCACTTGTTAGAGTGTTCGGTCTTCTCACACCATGTTATGGGGTGTTGTAAGCCCCTGGTGTATTATCCGTACCAAAGTGTACGGTTGCATAGTGTCATGACTGAACATATTTGCATATAAAAATATATAAGTACAATAATAGGTAAGAGCTATATATTGTTCATTAAAAAAAGGCTGATGCGAAAGCAGAACGATACAAAAAGTGCGGTAAGCAAGAGATGGGAGTATTTGACATATTCCCCTTCAGGGGAAGCTGCAGGATTGTAAGAGAAACATGTATTAAACTCGTTATAGAGACCACCTGGACTGTTGACGTGGCTTGCTTCCTCCCTGGCTATTGCATGGTTGGTTCGGCGAGAGTATTGCCGGACAGGCCTTCTGAATAGTTGGGTCCTGAGAGTGTGTGAATAAGGAAAACGATGAAATAGGGAGCCCCTTAGTGCGGTTGAGCCGCATTATGGGCGTGCCGTTTTTGTGCCCCTCCCCTTATGCCCATGGTATCTTTAAGGCGTAATTATGAACGCGTGGTACCAGTATTGCCGTTTGGCAGGGGCTGGGGTTGGGGCCGCACTGCTATGCTTGCTCGGAACGTGCCAGCCGGATTTGTTGTAAGTTACTTCGGGCTCGCTTGACATTGTCCGGACGTTTGGCGCCTGGATTGGAGAACTGCCTTGAGAGGCTACTCTGTACTTCCGCCGCCAGGGCCGCCGTGTGCTCCTCCGTTCGGAGAGAGCGTTCGGTGTTTCCCTTTACCGTGATGACTCCGCGAGGTCCTAGCATCTTGAGCTTGAGATATGCGTAGTGCGGCACCGCATTGAACTTTGCAAATGCGGTTCGTTCGAGCAGGGCGTGATAGCCGCTGCGGAATGGGACTATGTCGAAGATTAACTCCTCGCTCCGGAAGTTATCCGGTGATCCGAAGACCACCTCGAGTGTGATCGAGCCTGTACAGCTGGCTTCTACCCCTGGTATGACACCTTTGAAGGTTGTGTTTGTGGGTTTAATCCTTGAATGATCGATGCCCATTTTTCGCACTGTGTCCTGGTAAAGCAGGTTCAGGCTACTGCCGTCATCCATTAGGACTCTGGTAAGGTGAAATCCGTTGATAATTGGGTCTAGGACCAGTGCGGTGAATCCGCCGTGACGGATGCTGGTGGGATGGTCCCGTCGATCGAAAGTGATCGGGCAGGAGGACCATGGGTTGAACTTTGGGGCGACTGGCTCCAGCGCATAGACGTCCTTGAGAGCACTCTTCCGCTCCCTTTTGGGGATGTGGGTTGCGTATATCATATTCACCGTCCGAACTTGCGGGGGAAATCCCTTCTATCCTTTGTCGTTTGGTGGCCGGGGCCCCTCCTCGTCATCGCTATGTAGTCCCTTGTCTCTGGTCTCGGCGCTTATCTTGCCTGCCTGCTTGAACACCCAACAATCCCTGTTGGTGTGATTGGCTGGCTGTTCGGGGGTGCCGTGTATCTGGCACAAGTGACCAAGTATCCGGTCTAAGCTGGATGGGCCCTGAGGGTTTCGTTTGAATGGCTTCTTCCGCTGACCTGGTTTAGAGCCTCTGAATCCGGCATTGACTGCCGTATCTTCAGTATTGTCACCGTTAATGCGGCGCTTATGCTTGTTGCGGCGTGACCTGCCGTTGTTATCCTTGGTATCCAAATTGCCGGGGCTCTTGCTTATGTTATTGCTACGAGCTAGCCAGCTGTCTTCTCCCGCGCAGAAGCGGGTCATGAGTGTCGTGAGGGCTGCCATAGACTTCGGCTTTTCCTGTCCTAGGTGTCGAGCAAGCCATTCATCTCGGATGTTGTGCCTGAAGGCTGCGAGGGCCTTGGCGTCCGGACAATTGACTATTTCGTTTTTCTTTGTCAGGAACCGTGTCCAGAATTGTCTGGCCGATTCCTCTGGTTGCTGGACTATGTGGCTTAGGTCATCGGCGTCTGGTGGTCGCACATACGTGCCCTGGAAGTTGTCAAGGAATGCGGATTCCAGGTCCTCCCAACAACTGATTGACTCTGCTGGCAGGCTATTAAGCCAATGCCGTGCTGGTCCTTTAAGCTTGAGCGGGAGGTATTTGATGGCGTGTAGATCATCGCCATGGGCCATGTGGATGTGAAGGAGATAATCCTCGATCCATACCACAGGATCTGTTGTGCCATCGTATGATTCGATGTTTACGGGTTTGAAGCCCTCGGGGATTTGATGATCCATTACTTCGTCTGTGAAGCATAGTGGGTGTGCGGTGCCCCTGTACTGAGCTATATCACGACGCAGCTCAGACGAGCTTGGTCTGTTGTATTCAGCCGGGCCATACTTATTATGTCCGGCGTGACGGCTAGCATCACGTGAAGCGGGGCGCCCATGCAATCCGTAGATCGATCTTGTTTTCCTTGCCTTATTCTCCAAGATGTCTCGCAGGTCTGTTGCCTCTCCCCATACTCTGGTATGTTTTGAGCGGTGTCGGGGTGCGGCTTGGGTCGAGGGCCTGAAGGCCTCTCTATCACGGCCATGGGGTGGCCGATCGGGCGCATCGTACGCTGGTGATGTAGGTTTAGTTGCTTCCTCCTCAAGTTGGGGAAGCAGCCTGCGCTTCGGGTAGCTCTTGGATGGGCGTTCTAGTTTATATTCTTCGGCCGCCAGGACTTCGGTCCATATGTCGGCTAGCAAGTCTTGGTCAGCTCTAAGCTGCTGCTATTTCTTCTTGAGGCTGCTTGCCGTGGCTACGAGTCTGCGTTTGAAACGCTCTTGCTCGACGGGATCCTGTGGCACGACGAATTCATCGTCGTCGAGGCTTGCCTCGTCTTCGGAGGGAGGCATGTAATTGTCGTCCTCATCCTCTTTGTCGGCCGCTCTCTCACGAGGGATGGCTCCTTCGTTCTCCTGCACTAAATCCTGCTGGAGGGGGTTGTCTTCGGCACTGTCCGGCGTATTGTTATCTCCAGTGCCGGAATCGCCCTTTTTGCTTTGGCTGGACTTAGAGCGGCGCCGCTGATGTTGGCGCTTGGGTTGCTTCTTGGAGGGGTCATCCTCCATTTTCTCCTCGCCATCCCCCGCTTTAGGGGTGTCCACCATGTATATGTCATATGACGAGGTGGCTTTCAAGTTCCCTATAGGCACTGGTTCTTGATCGTCCCCTTCATCGGTGTCCATGCTGTCGATGTCTTCGGAGTCGAAGTCGAGCATGTCGGTTAAATCGTCGATAGTGGCTACAAAGTGGGTGGTGGGTGGGCTACAAATTTCTTCATCGTCCGCGTCCCAACCGTGTTGGCCATAGTCCGGCCAGGGCTCTCCTGACAAAGAGAGAGACTTTAACGAATTCAGGATGTTGCCGAAAGGTGAGTGCTGAAAGACATCTGCGGCGGTGAACTCCATGACCGGAGCCCAATCGGGCTTAACCGGGAGAGGTGCGGGATTTACAGAGTCCGGATCAGAGTCCGGCACATCGGAGTCACGGGCCTTGCGAGGGACTAGGCCGGTATATGGCTCTATCACCGTAGAGATTGCAGTTTCCGGGGTGGCGTCCAACCGTCCATCCTCGACTGGCTTAGTGGGCTCCGAGCTAATGGTCGGAGCGGACACCTGAGCGATGCTCTGGGCGTTGTCCGATGACAGAGCTAAATCGTGCCCATCATGACAGTGCGGCGCGCCTGGTTGTGGCTCGAATCCGTCGAAGATCAAGTCCCCGTGGATGTTGGCCGTGTAGTTCAAGCTTCCAAACCTGACCTGATGGCCAGGGGCGTAACTCTTGATCTGCTCCAGATGGCCGAACGAGTCAGCCCGCAGTCCGAAGCCGCCAAATACGAAGATCTGTCCGGGGAGAAAAGTCTCATCCCGGACCGCGTTGCGGTTGACGAGCGAAGAAGCCATCAGGCCTAAAAGGCGACGACACAGAGGAACTCTCAATGAAAGCACCAATGTCGGTGTCAAAACCGGCGGATCTCGGGTAGGGGGTCCCAAACTGTGCGTCTAGGCGGATGGTAACAGGAGACAAGGGACACAATGTTTTTACCCAGGTTCGGGCCCTCTCGATGGAGGTAAAACCCTACTCCTGCTTGATTAATATTGATGATATGGGTAGTACAAGAGTAGATTTACCACGAGATCGGAGTGGCTAAACCCTAGAATCTAGCCTATGGTATGATTGTTGTTCGTCCTACGGACTAAAACTCTCCGGTTTATATAGACACCGGAGAGGGCTAGGGTTACACAGAGTCGGTTACAATGGGAGGAGATCTTCATATCGTATCGCCAAGCTTGCCTTCCACGCCAAGGAAAGTCCCATCCGAACACGGGATGGAGTCTTCAATCTTGTATCTTCATAGTCCGGGAGTCCGGCCAAAGGTCATAGTCCGGCCATCCGGACACCCCCTAATCCAGGACTCCCTCACGGGTGCTCTCTAGGGAGGGGCTGCATAAGCTCTCTCCCATGTGGGAGGGCCCGTTTAGGATTGCCCGTGTCTCTAGGCCTGGCGCCGCGCGCCTGGAGATACAGGACGGGGTCCCCATCCAGAATGCTTGGAACATACAGCACCTCCGGAAGTTCTACCCCTGAAGAAAGGCTCCGTCCTGTGAAGCAAGGCTCCAGCCTGTGAAGGTCTCCGCTCGTGACACTCTTACATAATAATGAGTGGGGATGTACACGCCCTGGAGTCTCCTTAGAGTCACCCTGGGGCCTCATGGGGGCTCCCTCCCATGTCCTAGTGGCAGCACTTAGCTCTACGCTGGTGATAAGACTAGATTAGGTGCCGGACACGGCTGTTCATTTGCTTTCGGAAGTTGCTTGCAGTTTTCTTAGTAGTCTTTCAATGGATTTGGTATTCTCAAACGCTGGTTCCTCGAGTTGTGTTTTCTCTTAAGCTATTTTGGTCTAAGGACGTGAGAGAGGTGGCAGTCGCCCGCCACTTCTCCTCGCGCTCCTCGCGCGTGGGGCTAGGTAGGTGTGTGCGCCCAAGGCCTGCCTTTGCGCACATGCACCACGCTGAACCCCATTATTTTGGCTTCATCCTTGCGAGGAGCCCTCTATCGAGCCCGCTGGTGCCAGCACCCCTCATGTCCGTGCCCCCGGGTAGCGTGATGCGGTACGTTAGGTCCAAACCAACCTATGGCAAGGGGCTCGCGTAAGGGGGTGTAAGTCGCTCGACAATTTTTCTCTTCCTTCAAAGGATAGCTCTGCCCTGCCGCGGCTCCTGAGGGCACAAGGTGTATCTCTGGAGGGCGCGGGGCGTGCGCCCTGGGGGCCCTATCAAATACCTAAGGTCAGGTTCTCCTGAGGCGGAGGACGACTGCACATACCAAGCTAAGCCTTCCTACCCTAATCCGCTCAAATAGCAAACACTACAACACAACATCAAGACAACAATTATAACATAAAAGGCATAGCAGCAACGGTTCATCACATGTCATCCCAGGGTATATTCTTCTTTTTTTGGATTGCAGGAGAAAGGAAAAGCTAAACAAAGAGGGCTCGAAGGCGTGCAAGCTTGGCACCAACGCCGCATCCTAAAGTAACGCCTATAGGTAGCCCGGCGCTCCACCAGTTCTTCCACAAGAGATCTGGGGCCACCGGCCTTGAGTCCAAGTTCGCTGGCCCCCAGCTTCAAGCCGGGCTCCTCTCCAGCTTCACTGGAGTGCTGCAGCGGATGAACCACCAGCGTCCTCGACACGAGCGCGACAACACGGAGGCCGGTCATAGCCACCGCTGCTCGAGCTCTCGTCCGAGGAAGAGCTGTCGTCACGGGAGGAGGAGCATGCGTCACCAAGGCCAAGCTCGCCATCGCCACCATCGTTGTCGCTATTGTCCTCCGGGCAGCACCCCACGCGGCAGCCGTCCCCCCTGAACAACCTCACATAGAGGATCGTCAGGCCATCGTACTTTAAGTGAAGGGTGCACCTTCCACGCAGGCCATGTGCGCGGGCGAAGGTCTGCCAACCGTGGGCCAGCAACACACTGCTAGAGGCGGAGACCTCGGTGCTAACCCACGAAGCTCTGCTACAGCACCCGTCAGCCTGCAGCCAGAGGCTAGCAAGCCCTGAAGAAGGAAGCTCGCCAGAGAAGAAGCATGGGAGCCGGAGTGAGGTGCCAGCCGGGCTCTCCGACTAGACCACGAACTCAGGGGGCACCTCCAGCGAGGAAAAGTGCGGCCGAGGCGGGCGCACGATCACGGCGCATCTTCCTTCATCATGGGGGCTGCCTCGGATTCGGTGCCCCCCGCCGCGGGAAGAGGTGCCGTCATGGGCGCCTAGAGCAACGCCGCCTTTGGGGGGCGCGCGCTCGCGCCCCCTGGATGCTGCCCGAGGAACCGCAAGGTGCTTGCGGGGATGACCAATGCCCCTCTTGGGAGCAGGAGAGGCCGGCCCCTCCTTTGAGGCCTTCGCCTTGTCGGCCGCTGAAAACCTTTTCGGCGACGCCATGGGAGCAAGACGGAGAGGAGAGAAGCAGGTGGGAGAAAGAAAAAGGAAAGATGGACGGGGGGCTCTGCCCCTCCCTCGCATTTATAGCCAAGGGAGGCCATCGCCAGCATCCACGACCTCGCGCCATCATGACCCTCTACATGCAGCATCGACTAGTCAAGTCGAGCAGTTGTCGAGGTAGCATGGGGAAACGGAGTCGCCCACGTCCAATCAATCGCCACGCGTCATCAAGGCCGCAGGCGGTTGGGGCCTGCGGCGCTCTGCACTTGCCCTTTTGCTTCACCTGAAAGCCAAGTCCGAGCGTGCCTTGGGCCTGGGGGCTACTGTCAGCGTCCTGGACTTGGGGGTATCCAGTCCTGCCTGTCTGCTTGCCGTGCACCACGTGGCTCCATCGATGGCCTAGTACGACCCAGCTTCAACACCAACACCACAAGACCCTCGCAAGGCGGACGATGCCAAGACCCCTGAAGTTGTGGCCTCCTCAGGAGGGCTCCCAAGGGGCAGAGAGTTCTATGCAGCTACCTCATGAGGCTCAGCTGATGTGAGCCATGACGACAAAGGCCAGGCGGGTGCAGAGCGCAGGTTTCCTCTTTGGTGCAAGGGAGGCAAGCCATAGGTGTGGAGTCCCGAGGAATCAGCCAAAGGTTTCCATTCTGGTGCAACAAGACCAAGACCGCCAGGACGGCAGGACGGAGGTCATCACCAAGCCCACCATAGTGTCACGACCAGAGGCTTTTCGCAGGCGAAGACAACTTTTGTCAGGATAGACTGTACTACTTGTCCCCCTTCGAATACCGCCGTTATGGAATCCCTTCCCGCTCATATTTGGGAAGAGGACCAAGGCCACTATATATAGGACCTAGCCACCACCATAGAAGGGGGACGAAGGACCGAAATCAGAACAAGTAGAGCACCACACCAGCTCAAGAACACCTCACCTCCTGAGGCTTGTTCATCCTTTGTACTAGTTCGTCCATAGCCACTCGAGGCAATCCACCACACCACACTGGATTACGGTATTACACCACCACGGTGGCCTGAACCAGTATAAATCTCTGTGTCTTTGTGTCTCTTTGAGCTCGACGCGCTAGGCTAAGGAGGATCACGAGTAGGCAGGCTGTGCCGGTTGAGATATCCGCACGCACCCCAAAGTTTGAACCTCTCAAGGGTTGTCGGATCCCTAAATCCGAAAGAGACGCCGCGGACAAGATGCGCCTGTATCTAGGCCTCATCAACAACCTGTCGGTTTACGGCCATACCTAGCTGTGTGAATAACTGTTCAGCAGCCTTGGGTCATTCAAATTGCCGACATGGGTTGTCCTTCTGAATGTCAACTCCGCCTTGGATCAGATTTTGAAGTGGATGCCCGACTGCAAGGCTTACGGGGTTGCGGGTGATTAGAAACTACTCGAGCTTGACGCAGAGCTTGAGTGGACTTCCAGCTTGGTGGAAAGGGCTACCAGGGTGGAGAACAACATGCTCAAGTGCACCTCCAAGGTGGAGGCGTAGTTTATCAAGAGGTGGATGGAGGAGGATAGGGCGCTTCGGGCTGCTGGGAAGGCAAAGCCCGAAAGGGTGGAGGAGGAAGAGGGAGGCCGAGGACGAGGGTTCCTCCCACGGCAGGATCGGGGCGCACGCCGTAGAGAAGATTGTCGGGGACGATCCTGCCGGGACTGAGCCAGCCGGGCTCGAAGCTTTGTATGCCGCGGCAGTGGAGGCTTGGGAAGGGGACGAGGCCGCGGTGGTGGAGCAGCCTACAGAGGAGTGGCTCTCAGCGGGCCCATAAGCCCCCGAACTAGACTTGGATCAGTGCCCTCGTAGGAGGGCGGCCAGTCGAGGGGCATCGGTTCCTGCCCCTACGCCCGTCGTCAGGAAGGTGAAGAAGATCGCCTCCAAGAGCGACAGGCCGGACGTGGAGTGCCGACATCCATCTCGCCTTTCCGAGGCTAAGACCCCTCCCGCCAAGCGATGGGCAACCATGAGAGTCGACTCTAGCTCCCAATCAGATTCGAGCTCTTCGCGAAGCTCATCCTCGTTGGAGCCTCTTGCGTCTCGGCAAGACTTGAAGTTACTGGAAGCACTGCCCTCCCAACCCTGAAGAGAATAAGAGCGCCCTTGCCACCTATGGACTTCGAGCTAGGCTCCATGCTCACGGTCTCGGAGTAAGGAATATACTTTTCTTTCCCATTGGTGTCTTGTGCATTCGTTGTCTCGTTGATTCAATCTTATTTGCTGTTGACGACAGGGAAGAAGAGGAGGAATAAGCCCTCATTCACCAGTCCAAAGGGCTCAGGCAAGTGGAGCCGCCGGGGCCCTTAGAGGCCACGGGCCTGGCGGGAAGTAGTACAAACTATCCAGCCCCAAGCCCCCAACCCAGCCCCCGGCATGGGAGCGGGGGACAGGTTTCCCCCGCCAAGGGAGCCATGGAGGAACGTGCCCCAACTGTAGCCAAGGAAGAGGGGGAGACTTTCCTAACGAGGTTCTACAAGAAAGGTCCATTCTTCCAGATACCCGAGTCGAGGGATCTCGACTGTGGGCCTCCATGGAAGGACTGGCTCAAGCTGACGCCATGGTCAGCGAGGAAGAGAGCGGTGGTTGCATCTCAGCAACTGATGTTGTTGGGAAAATTGAAGCCCTTCCACGACAAACAACTCCTGGTAACTTGCTCGTCCTTCCGTCTTCTGTTTCCCTTATCATTTTGCTTCAAGTCTCTGACCTTCTAAGTCATATTATTTCCTTGCCAATGTTTTCTGATCTCGTTTGCAGCCCTGGTGCCCGAGGAACCAGAACTGCTGGAAGAGGTGGCTAGCATCGGCAAGGATGTTGCTGAAGAGGCGCCCAAGATTGCTGCCGTGGAGGTCAGGAACACACTGCTCGGGACATCCGAGAGGTCCCAGGGGGGTCCTCGGCATCGTGCCAGGACTGGGGGGTGGTTGTCGAGGAGAAGGTTCCCCTTCATACCATGAGCCCTCCTCCCCAGTTTGGTGCCTTGGTCGTATCCCCACAGCCATCCTCGAGCAGTCTGGCGCTAGCCCTCGCACATCCTGGACGTAGAAACCTTGGGCTCGTCTGTGGCAGCAAGCAATAAACTTGACGAAGAGATCCAGGTATCATGGCACCGTTTTCCCAGCAAGTTAGAGAAGCCGATGACTCTATCAACACAGTCATGGACCTGTCCTTCCTGGAGTTTGTGGTGGTAGGCATCAAGGAAATGCAGAACCGATACGGTCAGAAGTAGCAGGCACTCAAGGAGCAGCGCAATTCTGCCAACAACATGAAATAGAAGTTGAGGGACAAAGGGAGAGAGCTGCACGAGTGGCATGGCAAGTAGTTCCAAGTCCTTTTGCGACAACAGGTGACGATCTCCATGGCAAAGGAGGATGTCGCTGCCTGGGAGGCCCGTCTGGCGGAGCACACAACGCTCTTGAACGCTAGGAAGAAGGACATTTCTTCCCGAGAAGAAAACCTCGAGGCCACCCTCCGCAGCAAGGACGAGGAACTTGAGGCCCTTGTACAACAACGCACCAAAGAACTGGAGGACAAGCACAGGGCAGCCCTTGACAAGCTCTCCACCGACTCTGCCGCTCAACTGAAGAAGGTTGCCGATGACCTTACTACTGCATCCACTGCCAAAGCTAACCTCGACCAATAGGTGGCCAAACTGACAAAGGAGTTGGCCGGGAGCACCAAGGAAACTGGGGCTCTCAAGGAGGAATCACAAAAGGCAGAGATCCTTCTGAAAGAGGTGCAATCGCAGCTCTCCTCCAAGGGACAAGATCTTGACACCGCAAATGGCACCATTACTTGTATGAAGGAAAGGATTGGTACTTTACAAACCACAATTGGGTCTGCCGGGGTTCATGAGAATCAGCTGATAAGGGGCTTGGAAAATACGAAGATCCTCCAAAAGGATGCAGAGGACAAATTGGCGAACCAGGTTCAATAGCACAATCTTTGGATCAAGAACCTGGTCGATATTTCCGAGCACCTCACTGCCCAGATTGCGGTGATGGGCATGGAGGGCCTAGCCTTCTCAGTTGGCAGGTACGAGGTCCCAAGTGTCAAGTTGGCGCTCTTCTTCGACGGATTGATCGAAGGGTTGAAGACCCATGAGGAAGAGAGAGCCACCCGCTTCGCAAGTGAGTCCCGGAAGCTTGCCCGCAATGCCCTCTTCATGGTCTTGAGCAACATCGCCTTCTGCCACCCGAACTTCAACCTTGCCGATGGCTTCAGGAAGCTGTTGGCTTGCCCCGGCATTTCTACCATCAAGGAGAAGGCTGCACCCTTCACCGACAAGGTCCTCTCCGTCCCGAGGGCTTCAAAAGGCCACCAACTTTGGCCTTCAATCATTCGTGTCGCCGTGTTGCCCTGTAACAAAACATTATGCATGTCTTATCTTTAGATCCCATACTACTTTTGCTCATGCTAAACTGGTGTTTAATTAATTTCAAATGCATGCTAGCACTCTTGTGTTTTATCCATGGATGTTCGTATGGTTAGTTTCTTTTTATGTGTTTTGGTTGCCCGCTAGTAGCATATTGCCACGATTGCTGCAAGGAACGGGTCCTTCGCATTCAGCTAGCAAATACACAACCCGGCAGGTTTTTCCTTAGGCGTCTTTGACGCAGCAGCCCACTCTGTGAGCAGGCTTGAAATAGAGCGGGGGCGCAAACAAATCCGGCAAGGTGCCATCACACGAAATATTTCTCCATACGAAACACCTTGGTTATCCAAGGGATAAGCAAATGCGGGCTCTCGAGAGAAAAGATCAGTGATACGCGAACTTAACTTCTGTCCATGCTTACCTCCTCTTTTAACTGTGGTCATTTGTTACATCCGCATATCCCGGTGGGATGGTATTTACGTGTCGACCACGAGCCTGCAAAAAATTTAGCAACAAAAACACGCACAAGAAAGAGACTTGGCAATTTATTAGTTGCATACCCACCCCAGGCAAGGACTGGAGGGGGTAATTCAATATCTGCGCACGATGAAAAGGGATGGTTGGTTCCTCTTTCCCCTCTCCTTTTGTTGTCGACGACATCACGACTATGGGCGTAATCACGCTGGCATGGACAGCCCTGCTGGAGCATGCTTGCCAGGGCGTCAATAAATGGATTTGCGCCAACGCTTCCCTCGGGACTTTCCCTTAGCGTGGTAAGTGCTGAACTGAGTTCCGTGTGGGCTCCTCGATGTTGAAAACGTCACCCTTGCGTGGCTTTGTTGTCGATGAGCGAGAACGAGGGAGGAGGAGGAAACCATACCACGCTTTCCACCTGCCTTGGTGATTCTCCCAGTCACCTAGCATGCTTGGTAGGAACCTGCTAGGAGGACATCGTCACAGCGTGCCTCGCTCTTCGCCTTGGAACAGGGGCAGTGCAGAGGCCATGCCACCCAGGGTGGCTCGGGCCCATCGCACTATCACCACTTCCCTGTCCAGCCACCAAGTCATGGTGGGCAAGGGCGACTAGGCCCGGTCAAGACGGAACGAGGGGGAAGCATCGCTCCTCTTCTCAGGAGCCACTGATGATGCGAATGTTGATGCTGATTCCAGCATAGCTTGACGCGATGTTCACGACCTTGGGTTCGCACAGGCACTTCCCCCTACCTGGCGCGCCAAAGATTTTGTGATTAAACACATTCACGTATGGGGCCATCGACCACTTGTGGTTCGCCCAGGGGGAAGGGCGCGTTGCACAAAGAGCGGAGGCTGTAGAACAACATGACAATGATGTGTCGGATTACTGGTTCCGCAAACCCTTGAAAGGTTTGAACTCTGGGGTGCGTGCGGAGATCTCAACCTACCCAACCTGTCTACTGGCGATCCTCCTAAGCCTAGCACGTCCAGCTTGAAGAGACAAAGAGACACAATAGTTTATCCTGGTTCAGGCCACCTTGCGGTGTAATACCCTACTCCAGTGTTTTGGTGGATGTCCTCAAAGGGCTAGGGATGAACTAGTACAGTGGATGAACATGCCTCAGGAGGTGAGGTGTTCTTGAGCTCAAGAGAGCTGGTGAGGTGGCCGGTGAGAGTGGATCCGATCCGTCCTCCTCTATGGTGGTGGCTAAGTTCTATTTACAGTGGCCTTGGTCCTCTTCCCAAATGTTGGTGGGAAGGGATCCCACAACGGCCAGATTTGAAAGGGCACAAGTAGTATAGGTTATCTTGACTAAAGTGGTCTTCTCTTGCGAAAAGCCCCTGGTCCTGCCATCCTGGTGGTCTTGGTCTAGTTGCACCAGAATGGAAACCTTTGGCTGATTCCTCGGGACTCCATGCCTGCAGCTTGCATCCCTTGCACCAAAGAGGAAACTGGCGTTCTGAGCCCGCTGGCGCCCGCCTGGCCTTGGTCATCATGGCTCACGTCAGCTGAGCCTCGTGAGGTGCACATTGCATAGAACTCTCCGCCCCTCAAGACCTACCCTAAAAGAGGCCGATCCCCTCGGGGGTTTTGGCGTCGTCTGCCTCGCGAGGCTTGGCCCCTCGCGAGGGTCTTGAGTCGTTGATGCTGAAGCTAGGCCATACCAGGCCGTCGGTGGAGCCGCGTGGTTGTCCGCGGGCAGGCAAGCCTGGATACCCCCATATCCAGAATGCCGACACGATGACACAAGCAGTTTTTACCCAGGTTTGGGCCGCCATGAGGCGTAAAACCCTACTCCTGCTTTGGTGGATTGGATGGTGGACCATGACAAATGCGCAATGCTCAAGCCCGGCAAGGTCACCTCGGGAAGAGCAGCTACGCACGTATGAGTGTACAAGGGTCCGAATCCTTTCTAAGGTTGCCTCAGCTCTCCTTTCATAGGTCAAGGGGTTACCACAATGGCAAAACAGTCATTATCCAGTGATTAAATAGCCACACTGCTATCATACCTAACTCTGTAGTTAGGACAACATTAAATGCATCACTTAGTTTCACGTCGTGGGTGTAGCCCAGCAAGCCTTGCCGTGCCATTCAACCACCTTCTCGCCTGCCTGCGTGACACGTCCCTAGACGAGTGTCATTTAGGGGTGATCTTCCTCCGAAATGGCTGCCACATGCCAAATGACAGCCACTTAATCACTTGGGGGCTCGACACCACACCGATAAGTGACTTGCATTGTTGTGAGGTGGAGCGGTGGCGGGGAAGTAGGGTGCCGGCATCCTGGCAACCCTTGCCGAGGAAGCCTTGGGACTGGCCTTTTGGGGTGGCGTCGACCTTTACCGGGCTCGCCTGCCCAGCAAGGGAGGTTTTCCCCTTAGTGATATCTTGTTTCTTTGGCTTATCTTGGTCTTCTTGATCTTCCCTTTGGTTTCTCAAATATCTATCTCTTTTGCTTGGCCTTGTCTCGGATACTTGGTGCGGATTGCTTTGTTGTTGCCGTGCCGAAGACTTACCTGTCTGTGCACAAATCAGGGGGAAACATACACCCCTGTTTGTCTACCCCGACATCAATGACGAGACGTTAGCGAAGATGAGCATCAGTGATGTCGTTGTCGAACCGTCCCTAAGTAGGCAAAACATGTTATGAAATGGAAATTGCAACGCAAATTCTCAAAGAACGAAATGTGTCAAAATTGTTGGAGTTGGTAGCGTGTTAGTGATGGTGGTTGCGGAAAGCGGTGGTGGCTATGAGAAAATGCAATGTAGGTATTAGAATGGCAATGCGGAAGAAGTAGTGGTGGCTGAAAATATTCGGGCGGAAAAATACAACTTTGTCAGGAAACATCGGACGACCGGTGCTGGTCGGACGTCCGGTGGTCGGACGATCGAAGGCTGTCGGACGTCCGGTGCCTGGGCGATTTCGGGCATGGGATGAACTTCTAGGGTTCATGGTGGAGAAGCAAAATTTGGTCAAAATTGGACGAATTTGTGGATGGAAATTGGGGAAGTGATGGGGGAAAGCTAGATCCACTCATGGCAAAGCAAATCCATTGATCAAATCCATCAAAACTTCATCATACCAATAAATCACAAAAAAATCGGGGCTATTTCTCGTGGGGAATTTTCGAAATTGGGACAAAATCAATCAAAATTAGGCTAGAAAAAGAAGGGTATGGGTTCCAAATTCGTGATCAACCTTGGCTCATGATACCAAGATGATGTAGGCTGGATACCCTAGGGATGATCATTCACAAAAAGGAGGGGATCCTATGAAGAACACAAAGAACACGAGGGTGAAACATGAGGGAAATCATGAGGGGAAACACTCAAATCAACGAGAACAATCACACATGTGCTAGATCCATGAACATAAAGAGGGATTCAAGATTCAAACACAACAAAGGACGATACAAGTAGTAAGTTCTTCTCCAAGAGGAGGTCTTGAATCCACTAGGGGATCTTCCCTTTCGGGACCTTGAATCGACTTGGGATCTTCTCCGCGGAGGCCTCGGTCTCCAATGGAGTATGTGTCAAGTGGATGAGCAAAGCTCTATCTCTCATATGAGCTAAACCAATGCTAATCCTAGAAAGAGGGAGGAGGAGGTGTATATATAGTCTAGGGCCAGGAAAGGGTACACGGGCCTCAGCCCAACACGCTGTGCACACACATGCGCTGGACGTCCGGCAGCTACCGGATGTCCGGTGGCTCGCGAATGTCCGGTCGTCCGGTAGGGGTCGGACATCAGGCTTGGCTCTCTAGAGGTGGCGTCCAAATTCCGGTGGATGTCGGACGTCTGGTGCGCCAGTCGTCCAGTGAACTTCGGATTTCTGACGTTTTCGTTCTATGATGGTGACACCGGTCGTGTGGAGGGGCTCGATCGTCCAAGCACTAGGAGGTGTCGGACATCTGATTTTTTTCGGTCGTCCGGTCACTGGAGTCTTCACTAGCTGGGCCTTGGGCTGACCGATTGATGCACCAGGCGTTGGACGTCCGGTTCAGGCTGGTCATATGGTGGATGTAGGTTCCTGGCAGCTTCTTCTCTTGGTCCTTGTACTTGGCATCCTCACTATCTCATCCATTGGATGTAGTTGCTCCATGACTTCCCTCTAAGTACCTGATCACACATAGATTTTCCGCTTGAGGTAGTAGTCATGTCTCACATGTGGAAAGTGGTAGTTCGGAGAGGAGTGAGTTCACCTTAGTATCGATAGCCCTTGCTCGAGCTCTTGTCATTGGTCCACGTGGTGTCATAGGAGGCGAAGGTAGGTCCATGGGGATGACCATAGGATGCTCCGCATCGGTTGTGCATGATAAATACTTTGTCTGATGATCATAGAGCATGAAAAGATTATATCATTTTGTAGGGATAACTTTCTTTAGCCATGATATTTTGAGAAGACATGATTGCTTTATTAGTATGCTTGAAGTATTACTGTTATTATGTCAATATTAAACTTTTGTTTTGAATCTTATGGATCTGAATATTCATGCGAATTAAGAAAGATTACATTGGTAAACATGTTAGGTAGCATTCCACATCAAAAATTCTGTTTTTATCATTTACCTACTCAAGGACGAGCATTGATTAATCTTGGGGATGCTTGATGTGTCTCCAATGTATCTATAATTTTTTATTGTTCCATGATATTATATTATCCATCTTGGATGTTTTATATGCATTATTATGCTATTTTATATCATTTTTTGGGACAAACCTATTATCCTAGTGCCCAGTGCCAGTTGCTATTTTTCCTTGTTTTTGTCATTTACACAGAATCAATACCAAACGAAATGAAACTTTTTGACGATTTTCATGGACCAGAAGACAACCACAAAGCTTCGGGAGGAGGCCAGAGGAGCTATGAGAGGGCCACAAGCCCTAGAGGCACCCTCCCAGGCTTGTGGGTCCCTCAAAACTCCCCTAAACCTAATCTCAGCCCCATAAATACCTAAATATTCCCTGTATACCAGGGGCACACCAAAAATACTTTTCCGCTGCCGCAAGCTTCTGTCCTCGTGAGATCCCATCTTGGGGCCTTCTCTTTTACTCTACCGGAGCGGGATTCGATCACGGAGGGCTTCTACATCAACCTTGCTGCCCTACCGATGACGTGAGTAGTTTACCACAGACGTACGAGTCCATAGCTAGTAGCTAGATGGCTTCTTCTCTCTATTTTCTCTTCAATACAATGTTCTTCTCGATGTTCTTGGAGATCTATTCGATGTAATCTTCTTTTGTGGTGTGTTTGTTGATATCCGATGAATTGTGAGTTAATGACCAGATTATCTATGCATATTATTTGAGTCTTCTCTCAACTCTTTTATGCATGATTAAGATATCTTTGTACTTCTCTCCAATATATTGATTTGGTTTGACCAACTAGATTGATTTTCTTGCAATGGGAGAGGTGCTTTGTGATCGGTTCAATCTTACGGTGTCCTTACCTAGTGATAGAAGGGGTAGCGAGGCACGTATTTGTATTGTTGCCATTAAGTATAAAAAGATGGTTTTTTACCATATTGATTGGATCTATCCCTCTACATCATGTCATCTTGGTTAAGGCGTTACCATGTTCTTGTTAACTTAATACACTACATGCATGCTGGATAGCGGTCGATGTGTGGAGTAATAGTAGTAGATGCAGAATCGTTCCGGTCTACTTGTCACAGACGTGATGCCAATATTCATGATCATTGCCTTATATATCGTCATGATTATTCTCTTTTCTATCAATTGCTCAATGGTAATTTGTTCACCCGCCGTATGCGTTCTTTCAAGAGAGAAGCCTCTAGTGAAAACTATAGCCTCGGGTCTACTTTTACCATATTATTTTCAGATCTATAAAACCAAAAACCGAAAAATACCTTGCTGCAATTTATTTACCTTTACTTTATTTTGCACTTTTATTTATGTTTTATTTACCATGAAGGGATTGACAACCCCTTTACTGCGTTGGGTGCAAGTATTTATTTGTTTGTGCAGGTGCTATCATTGGAGACTTGTGTTTACCTCCTACTGGTTTGATACCTTGGTTCTTAACTAAGGGAAATACTTATTTCTACTTTGCTGCATCACCCTGTCATCTTCAAGGGAAAAACCAATGCAAGCTCAAGAAGTAGCAGTGCTCAGCTTTCTTCACTTTTTGGCTCTCGTTGATGGGGCGGCTGTAGGTTGATTAGATGGAGCACAAAAGTTCCCAGTTCCACGTGTAGCTTTTGGGAGCACACTTCGACATTTGGTCAGCAATGTTGTTCTCCGCACGGGGAATATGCTCTGTTTGCAGCCCATCAAATTGTTCCTCCAATTTCCTCACTTCATCCATGTATGCCTCCATCAATGGGCTCTGATAATCCTTGTTTACTTGCTTCACCACAAGTTGCAAGTCTCCACGGATGATCAACTTTCTAATTCCCAACTCCACCACAATTCTGAGGCTGGCAAGCAGTCCCTCATACCCTGAATGTTGTTGGTAGCTTCCTCCCTACGGAAATGCATTTGAACCACATACTTGAGGTGTTCTCTGGTGGGTGCGACAAGCAGCACTCCAGCAGCGACGCCTTGTAGCGAGAAGGCACCATGAAAGTACATGATCCAATCTTTCTTGGTTTCTCTGCTGGGAAGAGTTCTTCCTATATCTCATCATCTTGCTTTGGCGTCCATTCCGCAATAAAGTCTGCCAATGCTCTGCTCTGAATGGTTGCGGTACTTTTGAATTTGTGTGCAAAACTCGACAGCTCCATTGCCCACTCCATATCCTGCCAGTTGCTTCTGGGTTCTTCATAATACGCTGCAACGGAAAGCGAGTGACCGCGGTGATCTCATGCGCTTGGAAGCAGTGGCACAACTTTCTCGAGGCCATGAGTAGGCCAAAGAGTAGCTTCTGCATGCTCAAATACCTTGATCTAGCCCCTTGCAGGAGAGAGCTAACAAAGTACACTGGCTGCTGCACCACCTTCTTCTTTGGCGTGATCTGCTAATCAACTTCTTTCTCTTGCACAACTTTTGCCTTGCCGGCGTCTGGATCTGCTGGGGAGGGCTCTGCCTTGTCTTGGAATGGCTTTGTTGCCGTTGTTTCCTCATTGCTAGCTTCTCTCTGTGCAACCAGCGCGACACTTACCACCTGATTTGTTGGTGCTAAGTATAGTAGCAACGACTCCCGTGGCCTAGGCGCGACTAGGGTTGGTGCAGAGGAGAGGCACTTTTTTAGATTTTAGAGTGCAAACTCCACTTCCGAAGTCCATTTTATTGAACCCGCCTTTTCAATATCTTAAAAAGGCAGGGCGCGCTCTGCAGACCTTGAAATGAACCTACTCAAAGTTGCAACACAACCGGCAAGACACCGCACATCCTTGATGGTCTTGGGTGCCTGAATCTGCTCGACAGCCTTGATCTAGTTGGGATTTGCTTTGATCCCACGCTGAAATACAAAGAACTCGAGAAGCTTGCTGGATGGAACACCAAACATGCACAAGTTCACAAACGTCTCTTCCAAATCTTCAATGAGGGTTTACTTGTCATTGGTCTTGACCACTATATCATCCATATAGGCTTCTACATTTCTGTGTAGCTGCGGCTTAAAACCAATTTGGACGGCTCTTGCAAACGTTGAACCCACACTCTTTAGTCCGAAGGGCTTATGTACAAAGCAATATGTGCCGCATGGAGCAATTAATATGATTTTCCCCATCTTCCTTGGACATGAATATCTGGTGTTACCCAAAGTATGCATCAAGGGACGAGAGCAAATCACAACATGAAGTGGAGTCTACAATCTGATCGATGCACAACAAGGGGGAAGGATCCTTCAGGCATGCTTTGTTGAGATCAGTGTAATCAATACAAAGTCTCCATTTCCCATTTGCCTTGCACACGACAACCGGATTTGCCAACCAAGTTGGATGTAGCACTCCCCTAACCAAGCCTGCTACCTCAAGTTTCTTGATCTCTTCAACTATGAACTATTGCCTTTCCAAAGCTTGCTTCCTGACCTTCTGCTTGACGAGCCGAGCATGGGGACAGACAACAAGGTGGTGCTCAATTACCTCCCTGGGACACTGGGGATGTCAAACGGTTTCCATGCAAAAACATCTACATTCGCCCGCAGGAAGGTAATGAGCGCGCTTTCCTATTTGTTATCGAGGGTGGCACCGATGGTGAAGGCACCAGTGTCGTCCTCCCTTGCCGGCACCTTCTTTGTTGCAGATGGAGTGGCCTTGGATATCTTGTCAGCAAAGCTTTTTCGCAAGTCTTCAATGGGTGCGCAACACTCTAAGGAGGTGTGCTTCCTAGAAGGCTTGCTAGATGTCTTGCCGGGTTTATTACTCTTCTTCTCCTTGGCGGGAGCTATAACCTTGACGGTCTGTGCTGCAACCGCATCATTGTAAAGCTTGTCCACACATATGACTGCATCCTTCTTATCAGAGTTGATGGAGATGACACCCATAGGCCCTGGCATCTTCAGCGTGTTGTAGGTATAGTGAGATGCTGCCATAAACTTAGATAAGGCTGGGCGACCAAGAATTCCATTGAACGGCAAGTGGATCTTAACAACATCAAATACAATTTTCTCCATTCTGTAATTCAGCTCCCCGCCAAATGTTACCGACAGCGTGATCTTCCCTTAGGTTAGCTCCTCCCCGGGTTAATTCCTTGGAACGTCCCGGTTTTCTTGAGGTCTTCCTCAAGGATCTGCAACCTCTCAATCACCTTAGGGGAGATCAAGTTCAAGCCAGCCCCATCATCATTTAGTATTTTCATGACTTTGAGGTTGCATATTGTTAGGGAAACCAACAATGGCAAACACCCGACTGCAGTTGTGCGATCTGGGTGGTCCTCAACATCAAAAATAATAGGCATGTGGGACCACTTGCACTACAAAAAAAGAAAGATCCGTGACATTTTGGGCCGAACGATTTTTTTTCTGTCTTACTTATGACACCTCTATCACGATAATTATGACAAAACTCGGTATCATCATATCTGTGGTGGGCTCCTACTTCTATGACAAAAAATCATGAAAGAAAATGGGCTTTTCGTCCTGGGCGGGCTGGAGACGCACCTGCATGACATTCTTTGGGCCATCCATGATGAAAAAAATCATGGTAGAAGCGAGGGCGAGGAAAATTTCGGGGAGTTCCTGGTTATGGCGGGTGGTTGGGGCCGAGCGATGCAAGAAGGTTTGCGTGTTTCTCTCGTACATGTACGCGCATGGGTGCGAGGCGTTGGGCTGTAACTGAACCCAAGCGAGGCATTCACCTACTGAACCCGAGCGATTGCACTAGCTACGCATTACTGAACCCGAGCTATCGATCGATCCCTAGCTGTTAACTGAACCCGATCGAGCGATTCCTTCGCTATTGCTGCTAACTGAAGCCGATCGACCTGCTGCATCTTGATGAAAAGTGAGCGTTGTTGGGGGTTGGATGAACAGTTCCCCATGGGGGTTGGATGAACAGGACCCCGTGGGGGTGGAGGCCATTGCCGCCGGATGAACAAGACCCTGATCGAGCCGGTTGGGGTTGGATGAACAAGACCCTGTGGAGGGCTGGTTGAACAGTAACCGGTGGAGGGCTAGATGAACAGTAGCCCGTGGAGGGGTGGTTGAATAGTAGCCGGTGGAGGCTATATGAACAGGAGCCCGTGGATGAACAGGAGCTGGTGGAGGAAGGAGGGAGATGCCGTAGATGAACAGTCGCAGGTGGAGGGTGGAGGAGGTCGACGGTGGATGAACAGTAGCCCATGGGGCCTGGAGCGAGGCAGTAGATGGTGGATGAACAGTAGCCCATGGAGTCCCGTTTTGTGGTAGGCGACACCCCTCCCAATGAACATGACTCCCGTTTCGATCATAGGAGGTCGAAGAGAAGTCTGTTTCCTCCGTTTTGCGGTACGCCACACCCCTCCCAATCAACAGCACCCCGTTTCGACCGTAGGAGCTCGAGCACAAGTCCGTTTCCTCCATTTTGCGGTACGCCAGACCCTTCCTGATGAACAGGACACCGTTTCGACTGTATGTGGTCGAACACCAGGCCATTTTCCTCCGTTTTGCGGTACGCCAGACCCTGTTCCGGCTGTTTCGTCCAAGCCAGTTGGCTCCCATGGAACATGACCCATTCCGACCTAGTCTGTTGCCTCCCGATGAATAGGATGCATTCCAACCCAGTCACTTGGCTCCCGGTGAACATGACGTTATTTCCTCTGTTCCGACCTAGCCGGTTAGTTGAAGATGAACAGGACAACGTCACTGCCGTTCGTTGCCTCTCCATGTACACGAGCCCTGTCCGTCCATATGCGTGAGTACGCATTTCGAGACCCTGCTCATATGTACGTACGTGGCTATATTTTTTGGCTTGTGGTTGTATGTATGTGTACACGGTTTAGACGGGACAGCCTGAACTGCTACGTGGAGGGCTCTACTGCGACATGTGATGCTACTTACTCGGCCACAGTTCATCGTTGCAGAGCGACCGATAGACTAGTATGTGCGTACACATTTGCGACAAGACAGACAAGGCTACGTACACTTCAACCGGGTGGGTCCCAGCTATCAGGTAGGATAAGGACGCACATCCTTGTGTGCGAAGATATAGCTGCTGTGTCCCAGCTGTCAGGGGGAATCATTTTTTTTGCTCGTAATAAGGATGCACTTCCTTGCGTGCGAAGATGTAGCTGGTGGGTCCCAGCTCTTAGGGGGAGAAAACATTATTTTTCAGGGTAAAAAGGATGCAGTTGCATGCATGCGTCCATGGGCATGGTGCATCCCCACTGTCAGCCTCTCACGTACAGTCATCTTCCAGTGACTCTTGTTTGTTGACCACGTTGACCACACCGTGTCTAGTGCACCAAGGCCGATGGACGACAGCAAGGCCCCAGACTGGAATGACCCAGAGATGGGGAAGATGCAGAAGTGGAGTCGTAGATGGAGAGGAGTGGGAAACTTGATTGGTTCGGGTGTGCGGTAGCACTGCCACCCACGGGAGACAGGAGCAAGAACAGAGGTTGAAGAAGTAGCACGGCTGTTGGTTTAACATCCAATGGTCCAGCTTCTAGAATCATTTGTTGATTAGGTTGACAAAGCCCTGCGTACGCGTTAGCTTAGTAGGCCCACAAGTAAGCCACCAAATCTGCCGAGTCCCAGCTGCCATTGGGAGGAATAGTTTTTTTTTCGCATAACAAGGAAGCACTTCCTTCCATGCAAAGACATAGCTGGTGGGCCCAGCTGTCAGGGGGAGGAACCATTTTTCAGCTTAATAAGGAGGAACTTTCCTTGCGTGCGACCATGGACCTCATGGACCAGCTAGTAGGCTCTCCACGTACAGTCCTCTTCCGATGACTCTGGTTTGTTAACCGCGCCACGCCGAGCGCAGCGAGGCGGTGGACGACGGCGAGGACCTGGATGGGAACGACCCGGAGATGGTAAGATGTGGCAGTGGAGTCATAGATTGAGAGGAGTACCAGGGTTATAACTAGTTCCGGTGCAGCGTGGGGATGCAGTCGGTGGAGAATAACAGGAGGTGTGGAGGGGTGGAGGGATAGCCTGGTCGGCGGTGGGGTAGCGCTTCACAGTGATGCGTGCTAAGAAGAGCCGCTAGCCACCGGAGGCCGGAACAGGCGGTCCCGGCGACGCTGGAGGAAGAAGACGAGAGATTGAAGGTGCATGTTGGCCGTTGGATATAAATCCAATGGCTGTGGATGTCAGAATCATTTGTTGACTAAGTTGACAATGCCTTGCGTAGGCTTGGACCTATTAGCCCACATGTGAGCCTGCAAAAATGTGGCATATATTTAACCCATGCTTTCTAGAATTTACAGTCCATTTGCTGGGCTCGGTGAACAAATAATTTTGTGTCAATGTAGCCCATTTAATATTTTCTAAGAAATCCCAGCCCATTTGCATTTTCTTCAAATACACAAATTAGCTGGGCTTGTTCTATATATAATGTTAGGTTAGATGGAGCAATTAATATCAAAAAAATAAACTGGAGCCACACATTTTTTATATAAAATTAACAAACTAGCGAGTTATTGCTCAAAAGAAAAATGAGCGCGTTATTATTACATTGGTCCTTAAAATCTTCGCAAGCTTTTGTACGCAATCACCAAGATTTTCCTTGCCTGTGAGTTAAAAATAACCAGGATTTTCCTTGCCAACTTCGGTTAAACATTTACTTTTATAAGTTAATAAGACGTGGGGTGTTTTTATAATGTATATATAAGTCTCTATTAAATATATGATAATTGTAATAATATAAATATATATAATGTGGTTAGAAGGGAAAACATAAATTGGACACATCATTATTATTCTTATATATAGATCAATAGAACAGAGATCTGCATTTTATTAAGAAAATACATTGGGCTGCCGATCTATAAGAAAAAGTAAAACCTAAGCTGGGAGGCCCATAGGCCGGTACGTACATGATGGACCTCAAAAAATAAGTTGAAACCACTGTCTTGGTATGTCGTGGGCTACGCATGTTAAAAAATAAAACCTAGGCCTAGCTGATACTTGTTCGCCCTCTGAAAAAAATGATACCAGCTAGATCCCAATACCCCTTTCCCGCAGCAACAAAAACAAGATACCTGATACCCCTGAAAGAAAGCCTCCCCGATGACATTGTTGGAAATTTATTTCGTTTATTGACTATAAGTTGACAAACCCGAGGGCCCCAACGTCAGTATACAATTAGGAGGAAGCTTTTTTTCCAATGAGGCACTTGCTTGCGTACGTCTTGGGCCTAGTGGGTTCCCACTGTCAGTCTCTTGGCGTACAGTCCTCTCTCGATTCCTCTCGTTTGTTGAGCATGTTGACAATGGCATTCTGTGGCGCCATGGCGAGCACACACGGACGGGAAAGAACTGGTGTTGGGGAAGATGCCTTCATTCTTTCAAACATACCACACTAACCCAGTGGCTGCAGCCCTCTCACCCAAAAGTTGTACTGCCCGGGTTCGATTCCAACTGGTGCAGTTGAAAAATACCTAACACTTGCCAAAAATGCGTCCCTAGTTTACCTAGTTTTTCGCGCACTCAACATTGTTTTGCCATCTTGAAAATAGCATATCTTTTTGACTTTGCATCATATGAAGATGTGCTATACATGAATGCTGATCAGCATGATTTTAACTTGTTGTTAGATCCATTTTTTACCATGAATAAAATTTCCAACATTCTGTTATCCATTTTTGAAAAGTGCCTGTTGATTTAAATGCTCTGCCTCTGAAACATGCAATTTCTTATCTGAAACTCACTTGGACAAGCAGCCATCAGCGGTGTTGGATTTGATGTCGTGCTTCTTCAATCCCCCGGCAGCATGAGGGGGAAATAAACTTCCGTCATGTGCTGCCGGTTGGGGAATGGAGTGAACTGGATTAAAGAGGGGGCCGGCGATGCGACTGAAGAAGCACATCAAATGCGATTATTTTTCTTAGTGGATGGCTCTCGGTGGTGCTTTTTACTTGCCTCTACACCATACAACTTGTATTTTTAGCTTCCCAGTCCATGGTGGACCAGCAGCCCATTTGCTGGGCGGGCCAGCCTACAAAAAGCAGCACTTGATTTTTCATCAAGCCCCAAAAACAACGCAGTACTATGTTAGTTTTGAGGCGAAAACATTACGACGGGGGTTGTGCGGGGGAGGGGGAAGACAGAGAAAAAGATAAAAAAGAGTTGATGCACCATTGCTACCCTAACAAGTAGGTGCAATTCTTCATGGGAAGGTGTGCCGTTGACACCCACACGTCACAAATCCCAGAGTAGACATACTAACAAGTTCACACACAAGTACAATAGAAAAGGTAACCATTTGTATCAAACTTAGGTTCACAGGACACATTCATATTCATAGCCAACATTCACAATCAACAACTCAAAAGATTCATATATACACAAGTTCAGCATGTCTATGCATCCAAATGATTGATAGATCACAAGACAATATTCATAGATATAATTCACAAAAAGATTCAGATATACACATGTTTAGTATGTTTATGCATCCAAATGATTGAGATCACATCGAATATCATCCATGGACAAACTTTAATTACCTAGGGTACAAACTGGTAAATGTTGCTCAGTCCGAGGTACTTCTTGCTAAAATTAATGCTTGTACGAGTAAACTTTCGAGTACATAAGGGGCAGCATAGAGAATCTGAACTTTTCTTGTAGGTTTATCCTTGAGATAGTGGCCTCGATGCCAAGGGGTGAGGGAAGTTTGAGCAACTTGGCCACTACTTTCATCCAACTTGTTTACTGGCTCGTCTTGGTCCTGTTGCTCGCCAAAATTTTACAGTGCATACAAGAAAGGAGGTGGTCGATAAAATGAACCACCCAAATTTTTTGTGTAGTTCAACTAAAATGGTGCATCACTGGCGTGCAGAGTGATTAAGTGCCAGATGAATATACACATTAACCAACTTGTCTAGAATCTTTAGACTCCATGCCATACAGTTTGCTACCATATGTGCCGATAGCCAAAAGGCAGAAGTTGGGAGCAAATACTGGACTGTGTTTTTCGGGGCTATGAGCCAAGCAATATTTTTGGCGTTTACTCCTAATACTTGGAGTTTGATAACGGGTTGACGTGGTTGATACTCGAATGAATACACACACTTCTTCTTATCAACATTGATGCTTGTCTGAGTGAACTTTGGAGTACATAGCAGCAACATAAGTATATGTCCATCAGATCTTTTTTGTGTAGTTCTACTGAAATTGCCCAATGTAATGATTTGCCTGCGGGTTCAGGCTCGAAGTTACTCCTTTATGAAATCGGCAAACAGTAGCACAACACCAAATTACCAATACATATGACAAGCACAATAATCAGTATAAAGACCAGTACCAACCTGTGTGAGGTAGCATATCAATTACTATTTCCTTTGACTGGAAGTCGAGATAAGCGGCTGACAGGAAAGGAAGGAAGCAAGCAAGTAGAGACAAAGCTACTGACGGGAATGAAGCAAGCGGTCGAGGCAATGAAGCACCCAAAGTTTTTGTGCAGTTCCACCAAAATTGAGTACCCCTGTTGGCACATATATTGAGAGAGTGAGATTACTGTTATAGTGGGACTAGTTGATGAAACATACACTAACAAATAGAAGCACTCTCATTATCTTAATGGGTAAAGTTAGCAACATAGTAGTCTTTCTTAAAGAGAGGTATTAGTTTATTTAATCAGTGCCAATTAGCTCAACACTCAAAGCATTGCCATGTATCATAGGTTGCAAAACTTTAACGTGCAAAGATAAAGGAGTTTCTCATGACAGTTGCAACACAGTAGCACGATACATATATAGGTACATCAAACTAATGTGGTTGAAGGCCTTAAGCCGGTACCAACCTGAGCAAAAAAGCTTATTCAAGTAGTCCGAGAAGAGATGATAAAGCACTCACTGGAATCACTCAATAGTATTTTTTTGCACTTCAAATGTATGGTTGAAATAACTCTTGTTTACCAGTGGTGAGATTATATCGATAGATTATCAAGAACTTCCAGTAGAGTTAAAGCACTGGCTGGGATACAGTTCATTGTATTCTCTTGTGCAGTTCCACTAAAATGTACGATTGGCACAACATGATCCCTGTTTGCACAAGTACGAACAAGGTGAAACCTTCATTAGCTTAGTGAGAAAGTATAGAAAGACAATAGCATTATTATGTCATGACACTACCAAGATTCCCTTCCTGCTCTACCACATGATTCACCTCGACAAACACAGATATACACGCACATGATTCAACATAGGGTGCTACTAAAGATTTGTAACTCCAGAGGAAAATTAGTGAAACAATAAATTAGGCAACAATAAACCTTGAATGGCCTCGACTGAGGCCTCGGCTTCAGCAAGATCACCTTGGCACTGTTGATTGTGTAGAGCTAGGTCACACATGCATCCAGAATCCGGTTAATTAGTATGATGTATCGTTAAGCCAAGTACTACTCTGCTGCATTTCTCTATCTATCTCTAATCTATTATCTATTACTCTTATACTCTTACAAAAAACAGAGTTGGTGATCTTGCTGTGCATCTCGATGCTACGTGCAATGAATGAGCATCTTGCTAGTCTTCCAAGTAAATTAAGACTAGTAGCAACACAGCAATACAATACCACTAGCAAGATGTCAGGATAACATAGGACGGTACCATCGAGTGATCTTCTTCCTCCTCCTCCTCCTCTTCATGCTCTGTTTCTCTTTCTCCTAACCAGTTGCTGAAACCAAGTACATGATTGGCCTTCTATTTCAGAATTGGTTTTGTCAGTGAGGGAATACAAGTGTACTAGTAAATAATAGCATTATTTTCTCATGGCAGCCCAAAATAGAGATGAACACATGCGTTAAATTTCATTCTTATCTAATGGAAGGTTATGGTGCCAATTTGGATGATGAAGATTGGAACACAGATCTCCCTTTGTGCAGTTCCACCGAAATGAACCAACGTTTCCATTCGGACATTCTAGTTAAACAGCACAAAAGTCACTTCTTTTAAGAAGTGTTTTCTGCAGTGCACCAAAAGGTCGCAATAGCAACAAGGTGAAATGGATATCCCTATTTGGACAAGAAGCAACAAAGGAAACTATCAGAGTCTCAAACAATTACTGGCAACTTTTTTGGCTAAACTTGTCATGCCTTATAACAGTGGCATGGCTTCATTTTACCCGGGGCATTAGATTAAGAACATCTAAATATTTGCTATAAGGGCATGGGATAGTGGGTGCACCAACAGTCCAGCACCATGTACCTAAACCGGGCATAAAGTGGTGATTCAGAGTTTGTTGCCCCGAGAAACAAACATTCAAGAAACATATTTGGTTTGGTCCCATTTTTGTTCACTCTAGCCACCTACTCCTATGTGTGGATAGCAAATCTAGTCCTGGTCATACCACCGTGTAAAGTGTTTTCCCTATATTTCCTTTTTCGACCAAGAGACGGGTTGGATGACCAGTCTGTACTACTTTCACCCCCTTTCCTGTTTGTATCAAGTCTGATGTACATACTAAATCCCCCCCCCCTTTATTTTTTGTTTGAACCAAGTACAAGATTCGACTCTCTGAAGTAGCTTTACCTCTAACAATAGAAAAAAATTAGGTGACGTTGGACCATCCGATCAAGAGGGGCTGAGAGGTAGAAAATGATGCAAATGCAGCTATGTAGCGAGCTGGGGAATTAGAGCTAGGCCGGTTTCGAAGGAAGATATACCCGAAGGTCATCGGGATGTGGAAAGGTGGGCGGCAGGAGGACGGATCTGCCCACACTAGGGCAGCGACAAAGGGATCGGAGGACATCCCGCGCCGGCACTTGGCAAGAGATAACGGTGCGGCCGGCAGTGGTCTCGTCCCTCGCTGTCAATGACGGCCTAAACGCTGCCCCTCCCCCCCCTTCGCCGGCGGAGGGGGATACATCCAGATCTGTAACCAGCGGTGAGGATAGAAACAAAGTGTTTACCACCACTATCTTGTTTAGATCTGGAGAGGATGAGAGTGGGTGAATAGAGCAACCCTAGCAAGCAAGCGCGGAGGCTCCGGCCTATATATATATGTATAGTGGGGTAGTTTTCTTTTTTCATTCCATCAAAACAATCGTTTTAAATTGTGTATGTGCCAGGTCGCTGTTTTTTGAGTTGTTGATTGTTTTTTGAGATAGCTACCCGGTTATTCCAAGTGGTGTTACGGTGTGCCAGGTCACACTTTGTATTGTTCAAGTCTGGTACTAGACCCTCCATTAAGTGAACAGCCACCGTCTCCTAAAATTTGTGAACAAGCCCACGGCTAAAATTATCGGAAACGTGGGCTACCCCAACATGCATTATTATTTATATTTTCTATGTGGGAGTATCCTCAAAACAAAATGTGAGAGTACAATCTTTATTTGGCCCCTTTGTAATTTGTGCTAAATTTTAACCAAAGATTTATCTAACAAAACGTTAGTGCGTGTTAACAAAAAATTTATCCTTTTGGTAGTTAAATTTATAGTCAAAATTTGGCACAAATTTATCACAGGGACCAATAAACTAGGACAAAGTATTGTATATGACTAGCCACTCTATCTACATGTGGGACATCAAAGCATCCGGGCCCGCGTGCCATCCACCAAATCACATCGAGGTGCTACAGTCGAGACTCACCGGTCACCACGGCGTGGCCGTCATGACCTGTCATATCACAAAACCCACACCTTACTAGCAGTGGTAAAGTGGCCTCGAAGTTGGACTTGATGAAGCAACCATCATTTCACTGGAATGCTCGTTGAAGCCCTTTATCCCCTTAAAGAAAACCTCACCCCAAGCTACTCACTTCTACCATTTTTCTTCTGTACCGACGGACGAAAGGTAGGAAAATTAGTGATGCTACTATATTTTCAATCCAAGAATCTTCTTTTTGCCAAGTACCGACCGATTCTCACAACCTATTATTTTCCCATTTTCATTGCGATTGTGGTTTCCTTTCAATTGCCTTTTGTTTGTAAGTTTATTGATGGATCTTGAAGCACTAGGCAAAGAGTTGTCGGTGGACAACCCACTCGAGGCAGAGATCTCAGGGAAGCGAGCACCGACCAACCAGTTGGCCATGTCGGCGGTCCAACCCATGGAGACAAAGAACTCCAAGAAACAAGCACTTTCCAAAGAGTTGACGATGTTGGCGGACGAACTCCTCAAAGAAAGCTGGAAGAATAGCAAGGGCCCCACCGTGCCTACCCCAGAAACACTAATGGCCACCTATGAGAGGCTCAAGGCCGAGTTTGAGGAGATAGTCCCCGTTGAGAAGCAGTATTTCCCTGGCAAGGCGATGGCCCCGGGAGGGATGGTATCCCCCAGTGAGCTGCACAAGGTAAAAAAATGGCTTACCATAGTGTGGGTTTTGATTATTTGCAATGTGCTTGCTAATATGTTAGGGTTGTGCAGGTGCCGATGGACGTCCTTGATGATTCCGATGTCACGGTCTGTCCTGTGGACAATGCCCCAGAGATCGTTCTCGATGTCGCGGTCCGCCCTGTGGACATCGCCCCGGAGATTGATTCTGATGTTGTTTCCGTCCTATGGACATCGCCCCGGAGATCAATTCTGATGTAGTGGTCTGTCCTGTGTACATCGCCCTAGAGATCGATTCCCATGCTGTCGTCTGTGCTGTGGTAATTGGCCGAGAGATCGATGACAAGAAATAGTTGGTCATGCTAATTCCTCAAGGTAGTTTGCATTGTGTTTAATTACTAGAACGATGTGTGTTATCAAACCATCTTAGGGCTAGTGCATTGTCTTGTGTGGGCAGTACTTGCTACTTTTGTTTGATAGTGAATCATCCGAACCCTCTCCGAGTTATCGAAACAGATGTGTCCTCACTAGTGATACGTCTCCAACGTATCTATAATTTTTGATGGTTCCATCCTATTATATTACCCGTTTTGGATGTTTATGGGCTTTACTTTACACTTTTATATCATTTTTGGGACTAACCTACTAACCGGAGGCCCAGCCCAAATTGCTGTTTTTTTGCCTATTTTAGTCCTTTAAAGAAAAGGAATATCAAACGGAGTCCAAACAGAATGAAACCTTTGGGAGCGATCTTTTTGGAACAAATGTGATCCAGAGGACTTGGAGTGGAAGTCAAGAAACAAGCGAGGCGACCACGAGGGTGCCCGGCGCGCCCCCTAGGGCTGGGCGCGCCCCCACCCTCGTGGGCCCCTCGAGCGTCCACCGACCTACTTCTTCCTCCTATATATACCCATGTAACCCGAAAACATCAGAAGCGACCATGAAACACTATTTGCAGTGATGTAACCTTCTGTATTCGCGAGATCCCATCTTGGAGCCTTCGCCGGCACTCCGCTGGAGGGGGAATCGACCACGGAGGGCTTCTACATCAACACCATAGCCTCTCCGATGAGTTGTGAGTAGTTTACCACAGACCTTTGGGTCCATAGTTATTAGCTAGATGTCTTCTTCTCTCTCTTTGAATCTCAATACAACGTTCTCCTTGATCTTCTTGGAGATCTATTCGATGTAACTCTTTTTGCGGTGTGTTTGTCGAGATCTGATGAATTATGGGTTTATGATCAAGTTTATCTATGAGAAATATTTGAATCTCCTTTGAATTCTTTTATGTATGATTAAGTTATCTTTGCAAGTCTCTTCGAATTATCAGTTTGGTTTGGCCTACTAGATTGGTCTTTCTTGCAATGGGAGAAGTGCTTAGCTTTGGGTTCAATCTTGCGGTGTCCTTTCCCAGTGACAGCAGGGGCAGCAAGGCACGTATTGTATTGTTGCCATCGAGGATAAAAAGATGGGGTTTATATCATATTGCATGAGTTTATCTACATCATGTAATCTTTCTTAATGCGTTACTATGTTCTTTTTGAACTTAATACTCTAGATGCATGCTGGATAGCGGTCGATGTGTGGAGTAATAGTAGTAGATGCAGGCGGGAGTCGGTCTACTTGTCACGGACGTGATGCCTATATACATTATCATGCCTAGATAATCTCATAATTATTCGCTTTTCTATCAATTGCTCGACAGTAATTTGTTCACCCACCGTAATACTTATGCTATCTTGAGAGAAGCCACTAGTGAAACCTATGGCCCCCGGGTCTATCCCTTATCATATAAGCTTTCAATCTACTTCTATTTGCATCTTTACTTCTCCAATCTAAATTATAAAATACCAAAAATATATTTATCTTATCATATTATCTCTATCAGATCTCGCTTTCGCAAGTGGCCGTGAAGGGATTGACAACCCCTTTATTGCATTGGTTGCAAGTTCTTGTTTGTTTGTGTACGTGCGTGGGACTTTTGAGGAGCCTCCTACTGGATTGATACCTTGGTTCTCAAAAACTGAGGGAAATACTTACGCTACTATTGCTGCATCACCCTTTCCTCTTCAAGGAAAACCAACGCAAGCTCAAGACGTAGCAAGAAGGATTTCTGGCGCCGTTGTCAGGGAGGTCTTCGCTCAAGTCAAGACATACCAAGTACCCATCACAAACTCATCTCCCTCGCATTACATTATTGCTATTTGCCTCTCGTTTTCCTCTCCCCCACTTCACCCTTGCCGTTTTATTCGCCCTTCTTCTGTTCATCTTTTCATTTGCTTCGATGTCTTACTTGGCTCGTTTGGTCATGGAATAGTTGTTTATTTATTTTTAAGAGATCCAAATATGATGAATCAATTGCTAGTGAGTTTTGTCACTAGATTATCTTTATGAAGCTTTGCTTGAAATTCGTGAATCTGAAAATTATGATGAAGAAATTTATGAAGAGATTCACGATAACTCTTTGAATAAAAAGCATGATTGCAATGATTTTACTATAAATTCTCTTGATGTCAATTGTGCTAACAATATGCAAAACCCTAAGTTTGGGGATGCTAGTTTTGCTATGCCTATTACTTGTTGCAATGATCATGATTGGGGTGATTCTTCTTATCTTGAAAATTTATTTAAGTCCCATGATGAATATGAGATTGATAATAGTGTTTGCAATAATATTGAAGGTGGGTTTGGAAGAGTGTCAACTTTAGATCCCACATATTTGGTGTATGTTCAACCTTATAATATTTTTGATAAAAGTGGGTTTGGAGAGGTCATGACTTTAGTTAATGTTAATCCCACTATCTCGGAAGAGTGGGTTTTTGCGTTGATTCTTTTTTCTGTAGATCAATAGACAAATTTCCCAGGATGTCCTATTTTGTTAGGAGTTTTAGAGTTCCAGAAGTATTCGAGAGTTACAGATTGCTATAAACTGTTCTATTTTCGACAGATTCTGTTTTTCGTGTGTTGTTTGCTTATTTTGATGCATCTTATGGCTAGTATGTAGGGGTATGAACCATAGAGAAGTTGGAATACAGTAGGTTTAACACCAATATAAATAAAGAATGAGTTCATTACAGTACCTTATGTGGTGGTTTTTCTTTCTTACACTAACGGAGCTTATGAGATTTCCTGTTGAGTTTTGTGTTGTGGAGTGTTTTGGGTAAAGATTTGATGGACTATGGAATAAGGAGTGGCAAGAGCCTAAGCTTGGGGATGCCCATGGCACCCCAAGATATTCAAAGATAACCAAAAGCCTAAGCTTGGGGATGCCCCCGAAGGCATCCCCTCTTTCGTCTTCGTCTATCGGTAACTTTACTTGGAGCTATATTTTTATTCGCCACATGGTATGTGTTTTGCTTGGAGCGTCTTGTATGGTATTTTTATTTGCTTTTTATTTTACCACAATCATCCTTGCTATACACACCTTTTGGGAGAAACCCACTTGATTGGAATTTATTAGAATACTCTATGCGCTTCACTTATATCTTTTGAGCTAGATAGTTTTTGCTCTAGTGCTTCACTTATATCTTTTAGAGCATGGCGGTGGCTTAATTTCGTAAAAATTTTGATCTCTCATGCTTCACTTATATTATTTTGAGAGTCTCTTAGAACAGCATGGTATTTGCTATGGTTATAAAATTGGTCCTAGAATGATGGGCATCCAAGTTGGGTATAATAAAAACTATCATAGAAAGTGAATTGGATGCTATGATCAATTTGATGCTTGATAATTGTTTTGAGATATTAGGATGGTGATATTAGAGTCACGCTAGTTGGGTGATCATTAATTTAAGGAATACTTGTGTTGAAGTTTGTGATTCCCGTAGCATGCATGTATGGTCAACAGCTTTGTGATGAAGTTGGAGCACACTTTTATTTATTGATTGTCTTCCTTATGAGTGGCGGTCGGGGACGAGCGATGGTCTTTTCCTACCAGTCTATCCCCCTAGGAGCATGCGCGTAGTACTTTGTTTTCAATGGCTTATAAATTTTTGCAATAAGTATATGAGTTCTTCATGACTAATGTTGAGTCCATGGATTATACGAACTCTCACCCTTCCACCATTGCTAGCCTCTCTTGTGCCGCGCAACTTTCGTCGTACCATACACCCACCATATACCTTCCTCAAAACAGCCACCATACCTACCTATTATGGCATTTCCATAGCCATTCCGAGATATATTGCCATGCAACTTTCCACCGTTCCGTTTATTATGACACGCATCATCGTTGTCATATTGCTTTCTGCATGATCACGTAGTTGACATCGTATTTGTGGCAAGGCCACCTTCATAATTTTCATACATGTCACTCTTGATTCATTACATATCCTGGTATACCGGCGGAGGCATTCATATACAGTCATATCTTGTTTTAAGTATTGAGTTGTAATCGTGAGTTGTAAGTAAATAAAAGTGTGATGATCTTCATTATTAGAGCATTGTCCTAGTGAGGAAAGGATGATGGAGACTATGATTCCCCCACAAGTCAGGATGAGACTTTAGACTTTAAAAAAAAGGAGGCCAAAGAGCCCACCAAATAAAAAAAGAAAAAAAGGGAAAAGAAGAAAGGCAAATAAAAAAGGGGAAAGGCCCAAAAGAAAAAAAAGAAAAAAAGAAAAAAAGAGAAAGAAGAAAAAAATAAAATGAGAGAAAAAGAGAGAAGGGACAATGCTACTATCCTTTTGACCACACTTGTGCTTCAAAGTAGCACCATGATCTTCATGATAGAGAGTCTCCTATGTTGTCCCTTTCATATACTAGTGGGAATTTTCATTATAGAACTTGGCTTGTATATTCCAATGATGGGCTTCCTCAAAGTCCCCTAGGTCTTCGTGAGCAAGCACGAGTTGGATGCACACCAACTTAGTTTCTTTTGTTGAGCTTTCATACATTTATAGCTCTAGTGCATCCGTTGCATGGCAATCCCTACTCACTCACATTGATATTTATTAATGGGCATCTCCATAGCCCGTTGATATGCCTAGTTGATGTGTGACTATCTTCTCTTTTTTGTCTTCTCCACAACCACCATTCTATTCCACATATAGTGCTATGTCCATGGCTCACGGTCATGTATTGCGTGAAAGTTGAAAAAGTTTGAGATTACTAAAGTATGAAACAATTGCTTGGCTTGTCATCGGGGTTGTGCATGATTAAATACTTTGTGTGATGAAGATAGAGCAACAACCAGACTATATGTTTTTGTTGGGATAACTTTCTTTAACCATGATATTTTGAGAAGACATGATTACTTTGATTAGTATGCTTTAAGTATTACTATTTCTTATGTCAATATGAACTTTTATTTTGAATCATTTGGATCTGAACATTCATGCCCACTAGAAAATTACATTGAGAATTATGCTAGGTAGCATTCCACATCAAAAAATCTGTTTTGATCATTTACCTACTCGAGGACGAGCAGGAATTAAGCTTGGGGATGCTTGATACGTCTCCAACGTATCTATAATTTTTTATTGTCCCATGCTATTATATTACCCGTTTTGGATGTTTATGGGCTTTACTTTACACTTTTATATCATTTTTTGGACTAACCTACTAACTGGAGGCCCAACCCGAACTACTATTTTTTGCCTATTTCAGTGTTTCGAAGAAAAGGAATATCAAACGGAGTCCAAACGGAATGAAACCTTTGGGAGCGATCTTTTTGGAACAAATGTGATCCAGAGGACTTGGAGTGGAAGTCAAGAAACAAGCAAGGTGGCCACGAGGGTGCCCGACGCGCCCCCTAGGGCTGGGCGCGCCCCCACCCTCATGGGCCCCTCGAGCGTCCACCGACCTACTTCTTCCTCCTATATATACCCATGTAACCCGAAAACATCAGAAGCGACCACGAAAAACTATTTCCTCCGCTGTAACCTTCTGTATCCGCGAGATCCCATCTTGGAGCCTTCGTCGGCGCTCCGCTGGAGCGGGAATCGACCACGGAGGGCTTCTACATCAACACCATAGCCTCTCCGATGAGTTGTGAGTAGTTTACCACAGACCTTTGGGTCCATAGTTATTAGCTAGATGGCTTCTTCTCTCTCTTTGAATCTCAATACAAAGTTCTCCTTGATCTTCTTGGAGATCTATTCGATGTAACTCTTTTTGCAGTATGTTTGTCGAGATCCGATGAATTGTGGGTTTATGATCAAGTTTATCTATGAGAAATATTTGAATCTCCTCTGAATTCTTATATGTATGATTAAGTTATCTTTGCAAGTCTCTTCGAATTATCAGTTTGGTTTGGCCTACTAGATTGATCTTTCTTGCAATGGGAGAAGTGCTTAGCTTTGGGTTCAATCTTGCGGTGTCCTTTCCCAGTGACAGCAGGGGCAGCAAGGCACGTATTGTATTGTTGCCATCGAGGATAAAAAGATGGGGTTTATATCATATTGCATGAGTTTATCTACATCATGTCATCTTTCTTAATGCGTTACTCTGTTCTTTCTGAACTTAATACTCTAGATGCATGCTGGATAGCGGTCGATGTGTGGAGTAATAGTAGTAGATGCAGGCAGGAGTTGGTCTACTTGTCACGGACGTGATGCCTATGTACATTATCATGCCTAGATAATCTCATAATTATTCGCTTTTCTATCAATTGCTCGACAGTAATTTGTTCACCCACCGTAATACTTATGCTATCTTGAGAGAAGCCACTAGTGAAACCTATGCCCCCCGGGTCTATCTATTATCATATAAGCTTTCAATCTACTTCTATTTGCATCTTTACTTTTCCCATCTAAATTATAAAATACCAAAAATATATTTATCTTATCATATTATCTCTATCAGATCTCACTTTCGCAAGTGGCCATGAAGGGATTGACAACCCCTTTATTGCGTTGGTTGCAAGTTCTTGTTTGTTTGTGTACGTGCGTGGGACTTTTGAGGAGCCTCCTACTGGATTGATACCTTGATTCTCTAAAACTAAGGGAAATACTTACGCTACTATTGTTGCATCACCCTTTCCTCTTCAAGGAAAACCAACGCAAACTCAAGACGTAGCAAGAAGGATTTCTGGCGCCGTTGCCGGGGAGGTCTTCGCTCAAGTCAAGACATACCAAGTACCCATCACAAACTCATCTCCCTCGCATTACATTATTTGCTATTTGCCTCTCGTTTTCCTCTCCCCCACTTCACCCTTGCCGTTTTATTCGCCCTTCTTCTGTTCATCTTTTCATTTGCTTTGATGTCTTACTTGGCTCGTTTGGTCGTGGAATAGTTGTTTATTTATTTCTAAATAGAGAAGCTAAGATCTATGGATCCTCATCCGCTTGCTAATCTTTTTAAGAGATCCAAATATGATGAACCAATTGCTAGTGAGTTTTGTCACTAGATTATCTTTATGAAGCTTTTCTTGAAACTCGTGAATCTGAAAATTATGATGAAGAAATTTATGAAGAGATTCACGATAACTCTTTGAATAAAAAGCATGATTGCAATGATTTTACTATAAATTCTCTTGATGTCAATTGTGCTAACAATATGCAAAATCCTAAGCTTGGGGATGCTAGTTTTGCTATGCCTATTACTTGTTGCAATGATCATGATTGGGGTGATTCTTCTTATCTTGAAAATTTATTTAAGTCCCATGATGAATATGAGATTGATAATAGTGTTTGCAATAATATTGAAGGTGGGTTTGAAAGAGTGTCAACTTTAGATCCCACATATTTGGTGTATGTTCAATCTTATAATATTTTTGATAAAAGTGGGTTTGGAGAGGCCATGATTTTAGTTAATGTTAATCCCACTATCTTGGAAGAGTGTCAACTTTGCATGCATGTGGATCGTGTTAAGAATATGTTATGTGATAGCTATTTTGTTGAATTTTCCTATGATCCTACATGTAATTATTATGAGAGAGGAAAATATGGTCGTAGAAATTTTTATCTTACTAAATTACCTCTCATCATGTTGAGATTGCTATCGTCTCTTTCTTATTCCTTGCATATGCAAGTTTTTGTTTGCCTTGCAAATTTGTTTGCTTATAATATGCCTATGCATAGGAAGTATGTTAGACTTAGATATGTTTGTCACATGTTTCATGATGCTCTCTTTGCGCTTCAATTCTTGTCTTTCATATGAGCATCAATAAAATTATCAATGCCTAGCTAAAAGGCTTTAAAGAAAAGCGCTTGTTGGGAGACAACCCAGTATTTTTCCTTGCTGTTATTCAATAAATTTTGCATCCACCTTCTGTTTAGATGTGTTTTCATGTTTTAATTAGTGTTTGTGCCAAGTAGAACCTATAGGACTATGGTGATAGTTAATTTGATTCTGCTGAAAAACAGAAACTTTACGCGCACAAAAATAATTTTAGTAATTCACAGAAATGTGTTTTTGCGTTGATTCTTTTTTCTGTAGATCAATAGACAAATTTCCCAGGACTTACTATTTTGGTAGGAATTTTAGAGTTCCAGAAGTATTCGAGAGTTATAGATTGCTATAAACTGTTCTATTTTCGACAGATTCTGTTTTTCGTGTGGTGTTTGCTTATTTTGATGCATCTATGGCTAGTATGTAGGGGTATGAACCATAGAGAAGTTGGAATACAGTAGGTTTAACACCAATATAAATAAAGAATGAGTTAATTACAGTACCTTATGTGGTGGTTTTTCTTTCTTACACTAACGGAGCTTATAAGATTTCCTGTTGAGTTTTGTGTTGTGGAGTGTTTTGGGTAAAGATTTGATGGACTATGAAATAAGGAGTGGAAAGAGCCTAAGCTTGGGGATGACCATGGAACCCCAAGATATTCAATGATAACCAAAAGCCTAAGCTTGGGGATGCGCCTGAAGGCATCCCCTCTTTCGTCTTCGTCTATCGGTAACTTTACTTGGAGCTATATTTTTATTCGCCACATGGTATGTGTTTCGCTTGGAGCGTCTTGTATGGTATTAGTATTTGCTTTTTAGTTTACCACAATCATCCTTTCTATATGCACCTTTTGGGAGAAACCCACTTGATTGGAATTTATTAGAATACTCTATGCGCTTCACTTATATCTTTTGAGCTAGATAGTTTTTGCTCTAGTGCTTCACTTGTATCTTTTAGAGCATGGCGGTGGCTTAATTTTGTAGAAATTTTTGATCTCTCATGCTTCACTTATATTATTTTGAGAGCCTCTTAGAACAGCATGGTATTTTCTATGGTTATAAAACTGCTCCTAGAATGATGGGCATCCAAGTTGGGTATAATAAAAACTATCATAGAAAGTGAATTGGATGCTATGATCAGTTTGATGCTTGATAATTGTTTTGAGATATTAGGATGGTGATATTAGAGTCATGCTAGTTGGGTGATCATGAATTTAAGGAATACTTGTGTTGAAGTTTGTGATTCCCGTAGCATGCACGTATGGTCAACCGCTTTGTGATGAAGTTGGAGCACAATTTTATTTATTGATTGTCTTCCTTATGAGTGGCGGTCGGGGACGAGCGATGGTCTTTTCCTACCAGTCTATCCCCCTAGGAGCATGCGTGTAGTACTTTGTTTTCAATGGCTTATTAATTTTTGCAATAAGTATATGAGTTCTTCATGACTAATGTTGAGTCCATGGATTATACGAACTCTCACCCTTCCACCATTGCTAGCCTCTCTTGTGCCGCGCAACTTTTGTCGTACCATACACCCACCATATATCTTCCTCAAAACAGCCACAATACCTACCTATTATGGCATTTCCATAGCCATTCCGAGATATATTGCCATGCAACTTTCCACCGTTCCGTTTATTATGACACGCATCATCGTTGTCATATTGCTTTATGCATCATCACGTAGTTGACATCGTATTTGTGGCAAGGCCAGCTTCATAATTTTCATACATGTCACACTTGATTCATTACATATCCCGGTATACCGGCGGAGGCATTCATATATAGTCATATCTTGTTTTAAGTATTGAGTTGTAATCTTGAGTTGTAAGTAAATAAAAGTGTGACGAACTTCATTATTAGAGCATTGTCCCAGTGAGGAAAGGATGATGGAGACTATGATTCCCCCACAAGTCAGGATGAGACTTTAGACTTTAAAAAAAAGGAGGCCAAAGAGCCCACCAAATAAAAAAATAAAAAAATGGAAAAAAAGAAAGGCAAATAAAAAAGGGGAAAGGCCCAAAAGAAAAAAGGAAAAAAAGAAAAAAAAGAGAAAGAAGAAAAAAATAAAATGAGAGAAAAAGAGAGAAGGGACAATGCTACTATCCTTTTGACCACACTTGTGCTTCAAAGTAGCACCATGATCTTCATGATAGATAGTCTCCTATGTTGTCACTTTCATATACTAGTGGGAATTTTCATTATAAAACTTGGCTTGTATATTCCAATGATGGGCTTCCTCAAAGTCCCCTAGGTCTTCGTGAGCAAGCGAGTTGGATGCACACCAACTTAGTTTCTTTTGTTGAGCTTTCATACATTTATAGCTCTAGTGCATCCATTGCATGGCAATCCCTACTCACTCACGTTGATATCTATTAATGGGCATCTCCATAGCCCGTTGATATGCCTAGTTGATGTGTGACTATCTTCTCTTTTTTGTCTTCTCCACAATCACCATTCTATTCCACATATAGTGCTATGTCCATGGCTCACGCTCATGTATTGCATGAAAGTTGAAAAAGTTTGAGATTACTAAAGTATGAAACAATTGCTTGGCTTGTCATCGGGCTTGTGCATGATTAAATACTTTGTGTGATGAAGATAGAGCAACAACCAGACTATATGTTTTTGTAGGGATAACTTTCTTTAGCCATGATATTTTGAGAAGACATGATTACTTTGATTAGTATGCTTTAAGTATTACTATTTCTTATGTCAATATGAACTTTTATTTTGAATCATTTGGATCTGAACATTCATGCCCACAATAAAGAAAATTACATTGAGAATTATGCTAGGTAGCATTCCACATCAAAAAATCTGTTTTGATCATTTACCTACTCGAGGACGAGCAGGAATTAAGCTTGGGGATGCTTGATACGTCTCCAACGTATCTATAATTTTTTATTGTTCCATGCTATTATATTACCCGTTTTGGATGTTTATGGGCTTTATTTTACACTTTTATATCATTTTTTGGACTAACCTACTAACTGGAGGCCCAACCCGAACTACTATTTTTGTGCCTATTTTAGTGTTTCGAAGAAAAGGAATATCAAACGGAGTCCAAACGGAATGAAACCTTTGGGAGCGATCTTTTTGGAACAAATGTGATCTAGAGGACTTGGAGTGGAAGTCAAGAAACAAGCGAGGCGGCCACGAGGGTGCCCGACGCGCCCCCTAGGGCTGGGCGTGCCCCCACCCTCGTGGGCCCCTCGAGCGTCCACCGACCTACTTCTCCCTGCTATATATTCCCATGTAACCTAAAAACATCAGAAGCGACCACGAAAAACTTTTTCCACCGCTGTAACCTTCTGTATCCGCGAGATCCCATCTTGGAGCCTTCGCCGGCGCTCCGCTGGAGGGGGAATCGACCATGGAGGGCTTCTACATCAACACCATAGCCTCTCCGATGAGTTGTGAGTAGTTTACCACAGACCTTTGGGTCCATAGTTATTAGCTAGATGGCTTCTTCTCTCTCTTTGAATCTCAATACAAAGTTCTCCTTGATCTTCTTGGAGATCTATTCGATGTAACTCTTTTTGCGGTGTGTTTGTCGAGATCCGATGAATTGTGGGTTTATGATCAAGTTTATCTATGAGAAATATTTGAATCTCCTCTGAATTCTTTTATGTATGATTAAGTTATCTTTGCAAGTCTCTTCGAATTATCAGTTTGGTTTGGCCTACTAGATTGGTCTTTCTTGCAATGGGAGAAGTGCTTAGCTTTGGGTTCAATCTTGCAGTGTCCTTTCCAAGTGACAGCAGGGGCAACAAGGCACGCATTGTATTGTTGCCATCGAGGATAAAAAGATGGGGTTTATATCATATTGCATGAGTTTATCCCTCTACATCATGTGATCTTTCTTAATATGTTACTCTGTTCATTATGAACTTAATACTCTAGATGCATGCTGGATAGCGGTCGATGTGTGGAGTAATAGTACTGATGCGGGCAAGAGTCGGTCTACTTGTCACAGACATGTTGCCTATATACATGATCATGCCTAGATAATCTCATAATTATTCGCTTTTCTATCAATTGCTCGATAGTAATTTGTTCACCCACCGTAATAGTTATGCTATCTTGAGAGAAGCCACTAGTGAAACCTATGGCCCCCGGGTCTTTCTCTTATCATATAAGCTTTCAATCTACTTTTATTTGCATCTTTACTTTTACAATCTAAATTATAAAATACCAAAATATATTTATCCTATCATATTATCTCTATCAGATCTCACTTTCGCAAGTGGCCGTGAAGGGATTGACAACCCCTTTATTGTGTTGGTTGCGATTTCTTGTTTGTTTGTGTAGGTGCATGGGACTTTTGAGGAGCACCCTACTGGATTGATACCTTGGTTCTCAAAAACTAAGGGAAATACTTACACTACTATTTCTGCATCACCCTTTCCTCTTCAAGGAAAACCAACGCAAGCTCAAGACGTAGCAACCAGCTTTTGATGTAATATATGGCATGCTTAGATGTAAGTTTGAACTATTTATCATATCAGCAGGGCTTGTTTGATAATTCTTGGTGTTAGTAGGCTAGCTAATGTGCGATCTATAGTACTTGCAAAACACTCACCGAAGAGAAACGTTGGGGCTGATGAGCTTGTGGTACGCTCATAGGTCTGATCCGTCATTGATCGGCCAATAGCCCAAGCTCCTAAAATTGCGGGCTTAGCGATCGCTCAAACAATACTCGACAATTATACATTAATTCACATCAAACTCAAAGAGTTGGTTCACGTATACATTCGGGCCTCATTTAGTTCATAGGGTAGGAAGATCGTAGCAATAGGAAAGTCATAGGAAATGAGATGACATGTATCTTAAATCCTATGAGTAGGAGTAGGAATAGGAAAGGAGATGCCCTTTGATACACATGATAGTATTTTTTCCATTGAGTCTAGGCTAATGTTTATTTTCCTATGAAATGTGGAGGATAGGAAGAATTCCTCCATAGGAATATGATTCCATTCCTATAAACCAAAAGGCTCTACAGAAATTTTTCCTATAGAAATCCTATCCTATGAAAATCCTACAAGATTCCTCTAAACCAAAGGAGGCCTCACATTAATAGCCAGCAAAATTGGCACGTACTTGTAACATGCGTGAATGTGTAATTTTTTTGTTGGAAGCGTGAATGTGTAGTGATGTCGTACTTTCGGAGTGGCTACAGAGAGTGTCTATGTGTGCTAGAGGGGTTGTGGGATGGAGAGAGATCTAGAGAGAGAGAAAGACCCTCTTTCTACTCCTAATCATTAGATTGACAAAGGATATTTTTTAGAACACAAAATCATAGCAGTACAGAGACGTACATATCCTAGGTGGGCTAGTTTGGCCTAGTAGGTTTCAGTGATATGACGTGCCACAGTGTCGTCCAGTCTCCGCATGTGGTAGCAGTATTGCGGGTACAGTAAGTTCTCTTGAAGAAGTGGAATTCAATGAAGTCATGACGGTTCCTTCGTCTGACCAACTTACAGTGGGAAAGGTTGGGCCTGCGCTACGACCGGGGTGGACTAGGATAAGTTTCTGCATGGTAGGTGGACCAGGATGGTCGACGTCCCTCATGTCGGCGAATGAAAGTATTCTTTCCGATATCGAGGATGAGCAACGAGTATTCATTGTTTATTTTTTATGGAAGTTATTGTCTCCACTGTTACGACGGAGGAGTGTGAAACACGGCAGCCCAGTGAACTTGACATGGGCACAACTCCCTCCTTCCTCATGTACAATAGTGTTGACTATAAGGTTGGCTATAAGGTTACAATTTTTTCTCACTTTCTCTCTTTCTATTTCCTCTCAGATGTTTTTACCTTCTTTTTTTAGACACAATTGTTTTTTATACCTCTTTTTTTACAATTAGTTTTTTAAAACCTAGGAGAACATGTAGAGACGGGCTCTTGCAGAGCCCACTCCTTGACTTTGTCATTGCCTCTCTCTCCTCCACATAAGCAGGCTTATATCCCAGTATTGTACTACCTACTACTAGATATGAATGCGGGCAGCTGGCGTCTGAGGGGGAGCGCGCGCAGGATGGGGGAGGGGTTTTCTGGTGGGCCAGGGCGGTCAGAAGCGGGCTTGGAAGCGGTCCGGACTCCTGCATGGCCCACCTCACATTATCACCATATTTCTTGGAGTCCGTGCGTGGAGGGTGGGTGATCTCTTCTCCCTCCCCTGTCTCTCTCTTCTCAGCCGACGCCCGTCGAGCGATTAGATTTCGGCTATCGATGGTTTATTCAATTGCAGTCCCACATGTCATTGAAAATGCAAGACAAGCATGTCCCATCTGGTGAGCAGTGTGCGAGCCAGACTGTCGGGGGTGCGGTGCAAATGTGACAAGCATGCTTTAAGTGTGCCCCTTTTCCATTTGAACTTGCAAAGTGTAATATTTTCGTGCGATCGATTGATAGAATCCAGAACAAAATGACGAGGGCGAGGCTTTCCCGTGCGTTAGGCGGGCTAGTTTGAGTGGTATGACGTGCTACAGTGCAAACAAAGCAAATTTCAAATTAACCGGACGAAATTCATTACATTTCAAAAAAATTTCCTATAAACTGGATGAAATTCATTACATATTTCGCACAAACCATACTAAAACCTACTGTAAACCTAATCTAAACGATCGCCGACGCCCGATCACCATGTCCGGCCATGAGCCCCTAGAATTGATGCTCCGGCTATTGCCCTTGCCTCCTCCTCATCTGTCTCGGCTTTTTCCAGCTCCGCCTCGATAACCTCCTCCTCCGGAGCACATAGTTTTGAAGATTTCCGCCTCCACGTCGCCGTCAAGCCGATAATCGGCCACCAATGTTTACCCCACCAAGCTTGGTATCGACTGAGTGGAGGAGCGGTGGCCTTCTTGGGACCAGAGCAGCGGCGACCTACCATGTTCTACTTTTCCTCACTGCTGGGTGCGCCCGCGCACACGCGCTGTCTTCGTGGTCGTAGCGGCGGAGGGCGGCTGTCGGTGTCAAAACCGGCGGATCTCGGGTAGGGTGTCCCGAACTATGCGTCTAAGGTCGATGGTAATTGGAGACGGGGGACATGATGTTTACCCAGGTTCGGGCCCTCTCTATGGAGGTAATACCCTACTTCCTGCTTGATTGATCTTGATGAATATGAGTATTACAAGAGTTGATCTACCACGAGATTGTAATGGCTAAAACCCTAGAAGTCTAGCCTATATGATTATGATTCTGCCCTACGGACTAAACCCTCCGGTTTATATAGACACCGGAGGGGACTAGGGTTGTACAAAGTTGGTTACAGAGAAAAGAATCTACATATCTCAACGCCAAGCTTGCCATCCACGGAAAGGAGAGTCCCATCCGGACATGGGGAGAAGTCTTCTGTCTTGTATCTTCATGGCCCATCAGTCCGGCCCACGCTACATAGTCCGGATGGCCGAGGACCCCTTAATCCAGGACTCCCTCAGTAGCCCCTAAACCAGGCTTCAATGAAGAGGTGTCCGGTGCGCGAATTGTCTTCGGCATTGCAAGGCGGGTTCCTTCTCCGAATACTCCAAAATAGTCCTTGAACACAAGAATTGTGTCCGGCTCTGCAAAACAAATTCCACACACAACCGTAGAGAGTATAATATTTCACGAGTCCAATTCACTGACAACTTTTTGTGGCATGACAGCACGTCGCCCGGCCATTATTTTGAACCGTTCTTTAGCCTGCCGCTCCATATTTCAAGATGCGGTTTCATTGACATGTCTTGTCAAAGCAGAGATCGTGTCCCCTTATTGCGGGATTCTCATCAACACTAGCGTGGATAACCCAACCGTTCTGTTGGCATGATTCCTTGGGAATAGGCATGTTTTCAGGCCTAGGAGGAGCGTTTGATATTCATCGCCTTTATAAAGGGGCTATGACCCGGCTTTTCTCCTTTACGCCAACCCTTCCCTCAACCTCTCCCACCTCAAGTTCCAGCACCCAAGGTTCAAGTTAACCGCTTCACGCTTCCCAGTATTGTCGGGACCCAGCCCTCAAGGCTGGTGGGTGGCTTCCTCTGCCACAGAGGAGGATATCGCGAAGCTCCGGGAGGCAATATACCTGACCGCGAAAATCCTCCACAGGCTTCCTGCTCAAGGGCAGGTTATTCCTACCCCCAGATCTGGCGAGAGGGTCGTATTCATCTCCCACTTCCTCCGAGGGCTAGGGTTCGCTCTTCATCCCCTGTTTGAGGGATCATGTTCTGTTATGGGCTAGATTTTCACGATCTAGCACCATACTCCTTTCTTCACGTCTCAGCGTTCATTATCACGTGTGAGGTCTTCCTCCGAATTCCCCCACACTTTGGCTTGTGGCTCAAAACCTTCAATGTGAAGCCGAAGGTAGTCAACGGGAAACAGGCGGAGTGCAGTGGTGTTGCGGTGAGCAAACTCGCCAATACTACTTGGCCAAAGGGCTCCTTCACAGAAACTTCCGACCTATGGCAGCGGGAGTGGTTTTACATCACTGAACCCTGTGGTACCAAGTGGGCAGCTACACCTGCGTTCCAATCTGGCCCTCCATTACAACTTGCATCATGGATTAATAAGGGGCTGGACTAGGGATCAATTGATGAAGTGCGGATGCTGCAAAGCCGCATTCGGAGCCTCACTGAAAAGGACACCGGGCTTATCAACGTGATCCAAGTAATGCTAGTCCATCGGGTCTTACCGTGCCAGTGATGGCCTCTCCACATCTGGGAGTTCAATACGGAAGGACCACGAACCCTTTAGCACTTCTTCGGCACGACACTCAGAGGAATGTGGTTATTATTCTTCGAGACACGAAAACAGTGGTCGGACACTACAGAGGACATCGGCCTTGACTGCAACCATCCGGATACCCCGGTAAGTATTCGACTTCCGAACATAGCTTAGTTAAATTTCTCATAACAATATCTTGAGAAAACCATACTCGGCCAAGGTTGGATAAAGAAGGCGGAGAGAATTAGGTGTTCGGCCCCTCTTCCTAAGGACTTAGCTGATCCGGTGTTTACAAGGATGTTGGCTCCGGTGCCATATCAGGTGCCGGCGGATGAAGACAGGGAGGAGGGCAAAAAGGCCCAGGGAGGCCCTCGTCCTAAAGGTACGCCAGGCACCTCGTCCGGGGAGATTGGGACTCCCTCTTCCAAAGATGAAAGGGAAGGAGAAACTGACATCTCTTGTCCCCATGGGAAGAAGAGGACCGCCTCCGAAGACTTAGAGATAAAGGCTTCTAAGGGGGTGTCGTGGAATTAACACGTCAGATGTCCTTAGTGTCAGGACTTAGCCGTGAGGCCAACGCATCTATGTGTTAGCTTGAGAGGGGTTGATCGGGACGAGAGACGCAACACACAAGACAAGGATTTAGACAGCTTCGGGCCCGGGAAACATCATCCGGTAATAACCCTACATGCTGTTTGTGGCTAGGTCTCATTATGCTCATGAGAGGAGTCACCGTAAGCCGGCTCCCCCTTTGTGTCTAGCCCTAGAGATTGTTCTTGTTTCCCTCTTATTTGGGGAGCCCTGCCCCTCCTTATATAAGTTAGAGGGGCGGGTTACATGTGGAGTCCAAATAGAATTAGGACTAGCCTATCTTGTACTACAAGCCGGATACAAGTCCGGGTCTTAATTCCTTGTAAGGGAGATATTCCTCACGCCTTTCCTCTTAAGCCGGCCTATCATAACGTAAGCCGGCCTTCTAGGCCTTGAGCCTCATGGGCCCCCGGGTCTTGTCACTCCTCTGATCCGCTGGCTAGGTCACCCATAAGTCGCCAGGATCGGGCGGGTCACTTAGTGTGTCGTCCAGTCAGGGCAGGTCATTAGTGAGTCGCCAAGTCCGGCCGGGTTATACTTCCGGCCGGGTTACACTGCGGGGTATATCCCCGACATTAGCCCCCAAGTTTAGCTTGGATTTATCCATGGTAAAGTTATGCTGCAAAATAAACACAAGAACAAATTTGACAGGTTGTGCTCCGGGTTAAGAATTCTTGTAAACCGCCCCCTGAACATCCTTAAGTCCTTGTTATTTCCTTCTTCTAGAAAAACCCGGGTCAATAGACTAGCTTCACAATCAATTTGCTTGTAGAAGAAATATTGTAAACAAATAATCCATTTGAGTTGGCTTCCAAAGCGCCGGCTTAAGAAATATTGGTCTTGAAATACTCATCTGATATTCAGCCGGTTTGAAAATATAGAACTTGCCGATCTATGATTTCCAAAATCACCGGGCTATAAAAACTGATAATTCCTGGTCATGATTGTTTCCAACGCTGGTTCATGATTGTTACCAATGCTGGTTCATGATTATTGATGACGCCGGGTTATGATTGTTGCAGACACTGGGTCATAATGATTGCTGATGCCGGGTCAATTTGGTTAGCTCAAAACTGAAAATTGGAAGATATTTCTCCCTTATATCCATATTACCTGTAGCCCCCAAGTGCCGGGTTGTCATGCTTGCAGCAACCTGGGACTTGAAATTGCCTTATGCTCATAAAAACTTCAACCACTATAGCCCCCAAGGGTCAGGTCATTATGTAATAATGAGCAGGGACTTTATAAATATAACCATGTAAACTTGAACAACAATGTGTAGCCCCCAAGGGCCGGCTTAGTAAGATAATACTGAGCTGGGACTTTATATATACTTCATAGAAAATAATATCATATGATGTAACCCTCACCATGGGGCTCGAACCCACATCCATAAGGTTAAGAGCTTTTGTACCCTACCAACTGAGTAGTGGACCTTTCAATATAATGGATTAAGACTTGTGTACCTTGAATTGTTGACAGGAGCAATTGGCAGCCCCCAAGGGCCGGCTCATTACGATCTGATGAGTCGGGTCTTCAATGAGGTGAGCAAAAATGACTTTGCATTAGCCCCCAAGTGTCATGGTGCATGCTTGCAGCGACATGAGACTTGCAGATTTGATGTAACCTCAATTTGAATAATGTAGCCCCCAAGTGCCGGGTCGTAAGCCTGTAGCGACTCGGGACTATTCCTTCCATTATAGAATAAATCATATCCATTAGTAAAATAATAGCCATTGCGCTGAAGCAACTTTGAAGACTCCATCATAATATTGGCTATTGATAATCATAATAAGAATCCAGCCATGTTTTGGCTATTAAAGATTTGAATAATATAATCCAGTATGAAAACCTCAATCATTCAATATCATCATGAAAATCCAGCCAGTTTTGGCTATTAAAGATGTAAATACCTCATCGGTTGACAAGTAAATCCAGAGTTTAAATACCTGGCGGCTCTTGTCCAATGACGACTTAATGCGCATTCATTGTAAGCCGGAATTTTTGTAACCCGGTGGCCTAGATCCCTTGAGAAAATCAATAATTGATAACCCTTTGAGACACCAATTTCAGTGATGAGCTTGGACTGAAGCATTTATATAAGTCATAGTTCTGCAAATCATGTATAGAGTTTAAACAACATACGCCCTGGCGACTTAACGTCAAAAGCCAGGGCGGGTAACCACCCAAATGTAGTCTTATCCTGCACACAAGTAGATCACAAGATCCCTATGATCCTTTGAATGATACTGTCGGTTTATGTGACCCAGACAGTGAAGTTTATGTGACCCGGACAGTGAAGTTGATAACTCAACTCAAATACTTGTGATTGTATAAAAATAGATAAAAAATTTGAGGCTTTTGATTCGAATACGATCAGTAAACCGTCCCAAAGGGGTTAAGCTAAGATTCGAATACGATCATATAGCCCCCAGTGGTGTTGGCTATGCAGATCAAAGTGGATATCGACAGCTATGTTCTCTTTGGTTCAAATACGACCTATGTTTGAACAGGAAAACCCCCAAATGACCACTGTGATATTGAATTTGTACTGCCGGTTTATATGACCTGTGTAATAAGGGTGATAACCCAATCCTTAGAAGCCAATGCTTCCATATAAATGATGGTTGTCATAAGCTGGCGACTTATAGTCAAAAGTCAAGTCGGGTTAATCATAAAACACTTATATACATTTGAGATATAATCCCCAAAAGGTCTCAAGTTAAGTAATTGTGGCTACAATAAACTTTACCAGAGATAGAATAAAACTTTTTGAGGCTTCTGATTCGGATACGATCAGTAAACCGTTCCAAAGGGGTTAAGCTAAGATTCTAATACGATCATATAGCCCCCAGTGGCTTGGTGATGCCGATCAAGTGGGTATCGACAGCTATGTTCTCTTTGGTTCGAATATGACCTATGTTTGAACAGGAAGCCCCCAAGTGACCATAAGAGTTGTTTAACGACGCTGATTCGAATACGATCCACGTCGATTCCCAAAAGGGGTTGAGCTATGATTCGGATACGACCAAGAAGCCCCCAAGTAGGTTCAGCAGTTTGCTAATCAAAAGGGTATCGACAGCTATGTTCTCTTTGGTTCGAATATGACCTATGTTTGAACAGGAAGCCCCCAAGTGACCGTATAAATTTTGGCATTGCGCCGATCAAGGGGGTACTGATGGCTATGCCCAATGAGAAGGAAGCCCCCAAATGATCATAATAAGATAAGCCGTAAGGCCGGATACCCATGTTTGAACCGCGCATCATGGCAGCAAGTTCTTTTTAGCACCCTTTAATCTTTTTGAGAACTCGAACTTGCGAGAGATTAATTCTTTTTGAACCGGAAGTTTAAACCGGATTTGAAAGCTTCAAAACTTTGAGAGAGATAAATTTACCTTGAACCGGTTTTTAAACCAGATCTTAAGAGTGTCAGTGCTTTGTGGGAGAGAGATGTCTCTTGAACCGGATTTTAAACCGGAGTCCTTCTTTTTAAGCCGGAAATTTTTCTGACGACCTTTAAATTTTTCACCAATATAGCGGTAGCCTCTGGAACCGGGTTACCTTCCCTCCAATAACCAGGAGTTCTTGAATCCGTTGAAACCGGCTAATTCTGCCGAGCCATACCATTGTATCCCCCGAGTCTCAAGATGACTCGAGGAGTTGGCTTGAGATTCTCCATATTTGACCGTGATATAAACCGGCATAACTTGTATATCATTGGTGTTGATAGCACGATGTGAATACACGGAAGGTTGAGGTGACTGTGGCTGGTTATAAATGATCCCATATGAGCCGTGTCAGCAACTCGGCCAATGTTCCTTCCAACTGGCGATTTGAAGTTAACCAAACTGTAGTGGTGGCAACTTGTGCACCTATCCATTGAGCCATCCAGCGCAGATGGCGGTTGATAATATATGATAATTTGCCTCCAATATGATGGAAAAGAAACCGGGCTTCCCAAGTAGTGACTTGCTCATACTCAATAAACAGCTCATCCAGAAAAATACGGCCCGATGTGTTGACGTAGACCAGGCCGCAAGAGACGGACCCTAAAAAATGACCGGAACATCAAAGGCGGCTCAAACAGATGAATCAACCGTGGTGCTGTCAACCGGTGCGGGCGGGTAAGTTGTCCTCCTTGTTGTAAGCCGGCGTGGTCATAAGAGACGACCACTGTGTTGTAAGCTAGCGCGGTCGCGAGAGACGGCTACGGCGTTTGTAAGCCGGCGCGGTCGCGAGTGACGGCCACGGTGTTGTAAGCCGGTGCAAGAGTCCGTTGAGTAACGACGACCACATGTGCCAAAAGATGTTGGTGTGTCTCCACTCCGCGGTATAATATCACTTTTTGTCATAAATAATTGCCCTGCATAAACAATATTGCACACCAAGGCAAAGATAAACTTGTTCTTTTGACAAAAACAACATGTGATAATAAAACAAACTTGGATGGATATCACCTGATTTGTTTAGGCCGAAAATAATCCGCCATGAAAGTGATGATCCCTAGGTGAAACTGAAATCCCTCACGGGTGAATTGGCCGCGAGAACAAACAGATAAACCGGCCATGGCGTTTGTAAGCCAGTGCGGACGAGCAAGTTGTCATCCACGTTGTAAGCCGGTGAGGACGCATGAACCGGCCGCGAGGGTGGACGGGCGAGTCGTCTGTGGCGTTGTAAGGTGGTGCTGACGGGCGAGCCGGTCGGCGCGTTTGATGTAAACCGGACCGCAGGAGCGATGGCTGTATATAACAACACTATATGAAGAGTAGTTATTTTCAAAAAATTAATAAATATTGATAAAAGTAAACTGGATGGATATCACCTGGTATTTTTTGCCGGATGCTGGCGCCGGATAATGCATAGTGCCGCTTTTGTTTTTTTGACAAAAGAGTTAATTGGTTCTGTGTCTTCTAGTGCCTGAGCTCTCCACATAACCCGGTCGGCACTTTTTGAGCCAAATTTTTTGGAATCAGAACTTCTTGATAATCCAACCGGAACCTTTGATAACCCGGAACTTTTTACCGGAACCTCTTGATAATCCGACCGGAACTTTTGATAATCCAGAACTTTTGAACCGGAACCTCTTGATAATCCGGCCGGAACTTTTGATAATCCGGAACTTTTGAACCGGAACCTCTTGATAATCCGGAACTTTTTACCGGAACCTCTTGATAATCCGGCCAGAACTTTTTACCGGAACCTCTTGATAATCCGGCTGGAACTTTTGATAATCCGGAAATTTTCTATAGCCTAAGTCGGAACTCTTTGATGACTCGAACGGAACCTTTCGGTGATTCGGCTGGAACCCTTGGGCGATTCGGACCGAACTTTTCGTTGAGGCAATCGGAACTCTTTGGTGATTCAGACGGAACTTTTCATCGAGGCGGTCAGAACCTTTCGCCGATTCAGATGGAACCTTTCGTCGAGGCGGTCGGAACTTTTCGCCGATTCAGACGGAACCTTTCATCGAGGCGGTCGGAACTCTTCGCCGATTCAGACGGAACCTTTCGTCGAGGCGATCAGAACCTTTTCGACGATTTAGATGGAACCTTTCGTCAAGGCGGTCGGAACTTTTTCAATAAGCTGGGCGGAGCTTCTCGATCCCTGGGATAGCGCCTTCAAGAACTCAACACCACCGTGCGCGAGCCCCACGGTGGGCGCCAACTGTCGTGGAATTAACACGTCAGATGTCCTTAGTGTCAGGACTTAGTCACGAGGCCAACGCATCTATGTGGTAGCTTGAGAGGGGTTGATCGGGACGAGAGATGCAACATGCAAGACAAGGATTTAGACAGCTTCGGGCCTCGGGAAACATCATCCGGTAATAACCTAAATGCTGTTTGTGGCTAGGTCTCATTATGCTCATGAGATGAGTCGCCGTAAGCCGGATCCCCCTTTGTGTCTAGCCCTAGAGATTGTTCTTATTGCCCTCTTCTTTGGGGAGCCCTGCCCCTCCTTATATAAGTTAGAGGGGCGGGTTACATGTGGAGTCCAAATAGGATTAGGACTAGCCTATCTTGTACTACAAGCCGGATACAAGTCCGGGTCTTGATTCCTTGTAAGGGAGATATTCCTCACGCCTTTCCTCTTAAGCTGACCTATCATAACGTAAGCCGGCCTTCTGGGCCTTGAGTCTCATGAGCGCCCGGGTCTTGTCACTCCTCTGATCCGCTTGCTAGGTCACCCATAAGTCGCCAGGATCGGGCGGGTCACTTAGTGTGTCGTCCAGTCAGGGCGGGTCATTAGTGAGTCGCCAAGTCCGGCCGGGTTATACTTCCGGCCGGGTTACACCGTGGGGTATATCCCCGATAGCGGGGGAAGATATCCCTATCAGGGGGTTATGCTTCGGGAGACGACGTTGACACGCCGTTCCTCCGTAAGGACATGCCCTTAGCTGAATCATAAGTGAACAAGGGTGTCTTAAACATGTCCCGTTTTGGCACGCAGTCTGGCAAGGGTAATATTTATAATGTATGTTTGCAGTCTGGCACGCAGCCTTCCTCAGCAGTTCTCCTGCTCAGGGGATCTTCTTCCAGAGATGATGGAGAGCGAGACGCCTCCCCAGATCTCCCCGCCCAATAGGCAGATGACTCCGAGGTGTCGTCGCGGAGGATCTCTCTCGATCAATAAGTGGTGCGAGGAATAATGAAGACTAGGCCCGAAGGCGACACTTCAGCCGTCCAGGGTTCGGAGTGTGTGGCCCCCACGAGGACCAACAATAAGGCCCCCGGACTAACTGATTTACAACCAGAGACGATTCTAAGGTTGAGTAAAAATATTCCTATGAAGGAAGTCTGTACCCCTAGAGTTGCTTCCAGGATTCCAGAAGTGCCGGATACATTGATGGACATATTGCGACATCTGCCCGTCTCAGTGGAACATCGTACCTTGATGGGTACGGTGGTGGAGAGGGTTCTATCCATGAAAAGCGGATTGACAGAAGCTTTCACGGGCCTGCTAAGAGGCTTTGAGGTATGTAATGTAATTTTTTCAATTGTGCTGTAAACGCAAAATGCATCTGTGTATAGATAGTAGCCCCTGAGACTCTGGTTGGCGTCCAAAGGGAGGCGATCATAGGATCAAGAAAAACATGCCCTGGAAATAATCTGACTAATTGGAACACAGGCTTTTACATCCTTGGCGACTGCCCAAGCTATAGAGGTTGCAGATCTGAAGCAGAGGCTTGATGTGGCGGATGATGATATCAGGCTTATTAACAGGCGGCTCGACGAGGCACAATGTATCTCTTTGAGGCAGTCAGTATATACAAGTACTATAATATGAGCATGACGCTGAGAATTCTACACTGATATATGCATAACTGCAGATAGTGCCGCCGCAGTTGAGACCCTTTGGGCTGAGCTTGCCCGGGCCAAGGAGCGAGCCAGAATGAGTAATGCAGCTGCCAAAAAGGCGACTGCTGAATTAAAGGCCGAACAGGCTACTCGGCGCCAGTGCGAGGAGAAAATATCCACTATGGTGCTTGAGCTAAAGGATGCCACCAGCTGATGCGAATTTCTCAAGAAAGATAACAAAACCAGAGAGGACGATCTTGACAAGGCCTTGCAAGAGGCGAGGGAAGCACGATCGGAGTCTAGAGCAGCTCGGGAGGAGATCCGGCAAGCTGGGGAGATCGCGGCTGGTAAGCCCTTCTTATTGCAAACTTAATTCGGCAATCTAAAGTATGCCCCGCTTAATCAAATGTGGAGTCCTCCAGACGCATTTTTGGACTTGCCGAAGAGTGTCTTTGATGCGACGCAGTTTTTCCAAGCGCAAGAAGGACATGAGATGGAAAAGCTTTTCTGGTCGCAATTCAGCATGCCAAAGCGTCCGCTGTTGCTGAACTAACAGATGGCCCATTGGGCCGAGCTCCACAAGATATCTGGATCTGCCATGAAGGACGTCGTTGTCCGGCTGAGGTCGACTGAGCCCATTCCGAATAGTTATTTCGGTTTGGTGTAGCGACTTGTTGATGAGGTGCCACGTATCGACGATGTTAAGCGGTCAACGTGCATAGAAGGTGCACGGATGGCCCTTGCCTGCGTCAAGACATATTGGGCGAAGTTGAAGGCCACCGATATTGCAGCAAAAAGTCCACCCAAGGGTAAGGACCATCACATGCCAGAGCATTATTTTGAGGATGTCATAGAAGGAGCCCGCTTGATAGAGGGTCGGTGCTCGAAAGATATAGTGTTCGAGTGAAATGTACTGAAATTGTAAAAACAATATGATGATAAATTAGGGCTATTTTTTTATACTTTTGCCCAAAAAGTTTTTGGTGCCCCCTGTGCGGCCGTTTTTTGTGTAATCTACAAGTTTACCAGTCGTTGGCTTCAATCCCTTGGCGTATAAAGTGGGGTGTTTGGAAAAGCACTTAATCACTCTTGACCCAACATCTTGGTCAATTAAGGTGGTGTCAATGCGGCAAACCAAGCAATTGGACTATAGGGCTTTAACACTTTCACTTAGTCATAGGAGTTTGACAGTGGGTCTACCATGTAGCCCCTGGTATGTGCGTGGTTACCCGAATATGGTGCGTTTACATACGTGACCAGAAGAACGGTCTTCCGTGTAATACGGAAGGAATCGTGAAGATTCTGGTGAGTCATCGAGTGGTTGATCAGCTCTCGCGGCATCATGACTGTCAGTTTTCGGCTTTCTCTACTGAGGTGCTCATCCGGATGAACTAGGACACAATCGCAGTAGTTCTCCCTTTACTACCCTAGCCGATAGAGCGGAACATAAGGTAGTATGCACAGGAGCCGGGCAACCCAACTATTGACCAAAGACATGATTCAGAGCTTATGCATATAAGGCCAAACTCGCGATGCCGAAGAGTGCTATAAAGCTGTTCGGACTTATCGGCAACCCACATGTTGCCATATCGAGCCCCTGGAAATACATGTCGGGGGGTCGAAAGCTGAGAAAAAGGGGCACTTTACAGGATTGAAATAAAGAGCGAGGTCTACAAAAATATTTGGACCTCCTGTCGCACATCTGCGCTGCCATGCCTTGGTTAAAGGACATCTCAACAAATATAGTCACCTATGGTAAAAGATAAAAAATGGTTAGAAAAAGAAAAAGACTATGAGAGTCCGGATAGTATTATAGGTCTGTCCGCATTGTGCCTCCGCCTGTGACTAGGTGGTGTTAAGTGTATAGTTATGCGCGCGGGATAGACTTCGCGGCTATATGGGGTTGAGAGCGGAGGCCGAACTGTTAATCCAGCTCTGAGATTGATTGGTCCTGTATAATGGAGACCAGCGGCTTGATGGCCGACGAAATAGGCCGCTTTGTACTTCGACCGCAGTAGCTATAGTATGCTCCTATGTACGGAGGGAGCATTCTGTACTTCTGTTTATCGTGATGGTGCCGCGTGGACCGGGCATCTTGAGTTGGAGATAAGTGTAATGTGGGACCGCATTAAAGCGAGCGAATGCGGTTCGTCCGAACAGTGCATCATAGCCATTGTAGAAAGGGATGATATCGAAGGCCAACTCTTCACTTTGGAAGTTGTACAGGGATCCAAAGACCACCTCTAGTGTGATTGAGCCCATACAGCGGGCCTCTACACCAGGTATGAATCCTTTGAAGGTGTTCTTTGTGGGCTTGATCCTTGAGGGATCAATACCCATTTTGCACACTGTATCCTGATAGAGTAGGTTCAGGCTGTTGCCACCGTCCATGAGGACTGGCGTAAGATGAAATCCATCAATGATTGGTTCGAGGACTAGTGCGCCTGAACCGCCATGACGGATTTGGATGGTCTCTACGATCGAAAGTGATCAGGCAGGACGACCATGGGTTGAACTTTGGGGCAACTGGCTCCATCGTGTAGACGTCCCTGAGCGCGCACATGCGCTCCCTCTTCGGGATATGGGTAGCGTATATCATGTTCACCATTTTAACTTGGGGGGAAACTTCTTCTGTCCCCCTGTGTTCGCTGGCTGGGGCTCCTCGTCATCGTCCTCTGTTTGCGCCCGCTTCTCCTTGTTCTCGGCATTTAACTTTCTGGCCTGTTTAAAAACCAACATTCTGTATTGGTATGATTGGTTGGTTTATCAAGAGTGCCGTGGATTTGACATGGACGATCGAGTATGCCGCCCAAACTAGATGAGCTCGGATTGTTTCTTCTATATGGTTTCTTCCCCTGACCGGACTTAGAGCCACTGAATCCTGTGTTGACCATCGTGTCTTCGGTGTTGTCACCGTTGCTTCGACGCTTGTGTCTGTTACGTCAGGGCTTGCTGTTGCTGTTTCTAGCTTCGAAAGTGCCATGTTCGCTTGTATTGTTATTGCTACGACCTAGCCAGCTATCTTCGCCCGCATAGTAGTGGGTCATGATTGACATGAGGGCTGCCATGGACTTCGGCTTTTCTTGGCTGAGGTGTCGGGCGAGCCATTCATCATGGATGCTATGTTTAAAGACCGATATGGCTTCGGCATCTGGACAATCGATGATCTGGTTCTTTTTAGTTAAGAACCTAGACCAGAATTTCATGGCTGACTCTCCGGGCTGTTGAACTATGTGACTTAAGTCGTCGGCATCTGGAGGTCGGACATATCTACCCTGGAAGTTGTCAAGGAAGGCGTCTTCCAAGTCCTTCCAACTGGCAATTGAGTTTAAGGGCAAACTGTTCAACCAGTGCCGAGCAGGTCCCTTGAGTTTTAGCGGTAGGTATTTGATGATGTGAATATCATCACTGCGGGCCATATGAATATGGAGAAGAAAATCCTCAATCCAGACTGCAGGGTCTGTTGTCCCATCATATGATTCGATGTTCACGGGTTTAAACCCTTCCGGGAATTCATGTTCCCTTACTTCATCAGTGAAGCAAAGGGGGTGTGCGGCACATCTATACCGGGCCACGTCGCGACGTACCTCGGATGGAGTTCGTCTGCAGTGCTCAACCCGGGCGTGGTTGTGTTTGTCACGTCCGACCGGATGGCCATCGTCGTGCATCAGGGCACGCCCCCGCGATCCACATATCGATCTGGTCTGACCTGCTCTGTTTTCCAAGTCATGTCGCAGGTCATATGTGTATCCTCGAGCTGTTGTGTCTCTATTTTTATGGCGAGGTAGTGCGGGCTGGTGTTCGGCTTGAGTTGCCGTTTTATCCCGGCCACGTGGTGGTCGGTCAGCCGCATTATGCGCTGGTAGGACGGGCTCCAGCGCCTCGTCATCAAATTGGGGCAACAATTTGTGCTTTGGGTAACTTTTGGTTGGGCGCTCGAGGCCGTATTCTTCGGATGCTAGGGCATTAGTCCATCTATCATTGAGCAGATCTTGATTAGCTTGAAGCTATTGCTGCTTCTTTTTTAGGCTCCTTGCGGTGTCTATTAGCCGGCGCTTAATGCGTTCCTGATCGACGGGCACCTCAGGCATGATAAATTCTTCATTGCTGAGGCTCACCTCGTCCTCGGAAAGCGGAAGGTAGTTACTGCCCTTCGAGTCTACATTCATGGCCTGTTCATCACGGATAACTCGCCCATCTTCCTGTTCATCCTGTTTGGAGGTTGGCTCAACGGGGTCTTCGTTGTCTTTGGCATCGTCCTGTTTGGAGGTTGGCTGATGTCGGTGCTTTGGCTGCATCTCAGGAGTATTATCCTTGACTAGATCCTTTCATTGTCGCCGTTGTTCTCTTTGAGTGTATCCACCATGTATACGTCATACGAGGAGGTGGCTGTCCAGCGCCCTATAAGCGGTGGTTTTTGTGTCTGTTCCTCTCCGGCATCGTCGTCCATATCGTCGATGTCTTCAGAGCCGTAATCGAGCATGTCAGTTATGTCTTCGACAGTGGCTATGAAGTGGGTGGTGGGTGGGAAACGGAATTCTCCGCCATCGAGTTCCAATCTAGACCGGATATAGTTCGGCTGACAGTCTCCTGATAAGGAGAGGGCTTTTAATGAGTTTAGCACATCACCTAAAGGTGAGTGCTCGAAGGTGTCCGCGGAGCTAAATTCGACGATCGGCGCCTGATCAAGTTTGATGGGCGCGGATGCACGCGGTTCGGAACCTATGGCCGGAGACGAATGTGAGGTTTCGGTGAGACAGGCCCCGCTCGAGGTTGGTTGGATCTGTGTGCGACTGTAACGTCGCCGAGTCTGCGGCCTCTGCGGCGGGGTTGAGCTTCCCGTCCTCGGATGGCACAATCTGCTCCGGATCTAGGGCCAGTGCAGTTACAGACGCTATCTCCTGGGCACGGTCCGATGACAGATTTAGGTCATGTTCATCGTGGTGGCCGGGAGCGGTTGTCATGGGCTCGAATCCGTCGAAGATCAAGTCTCCGCGGATATCAACATCATAATTCAAGCTTCCAAACCCGACCGGATGGCCAGGGGTGTAGCTGTCGATCTGCTCTAGATGGCCAAGCCAGTTTGCCCGCAGTGCAAAGCTGCCAAATACGTAGATTTGTCCGGGGAGGAAAACCTCCCCCTGGACTGCATTGTTGTAGATGATTGATGGAGCCATCAAAAACCTTTTGGTGACGATGCAGCGGAACTCTTAATGAAAGCACCAATATCGATGTCAAAATCGGCGGATCTCGGGAAGGGGGTCCCGATAAATGCGTCTAAGGTCGATGGTAATAGGAGATGGGGGACACGATGTTACCCAGGTTCGGGCCCTCTCTATGGAGGTAATACCCTATTTCCTGCTTGATTGATCTTGATGAATATGAGTATTACAAGAGTTGATCTACCACGAGATCATAATGGCTAAAACCCTAGAAGTCTAGCCTATATGATTATGATTCTGCCCTACGGACTAAACCCTCCGGTTTATAGACATCGGAGGGGACTAGGTTGTACAAAGTCGGTTACAGAGAAAAGAATCTACATATCCGAACGCCAAGCTTGCCATCCACGCAAAGGAGAGTCCCATCCGGACATGGGAAGACGTCTTCTGTCTTGTATCTTCATGGCCCATCAGTCCGGCCCATGCTACATAGTCCGAACAGCCGAGGACCCCTTAATCTAGGACTCCCTCAGCGGCCGGGTGATAGAGGCAAAGGTGTCCCGTCTTTCGATGAGATGGTGGCTATCGTTTTGGAGGAAGTCGACTTTGACGATCCGACTACGAACGTGCGAGGACGTCACGCCTTAGCAATCGCTAAACCAACTCCGAGAGGTTATTGACCACGCCGGAGCACGATCAACCTGACCACGAAGGTTTGTTTCCTGCAGGCAAACGAAGAACAAGCAAGAAACTAAGATTGCAATCTGGATATTGCTAATATAAGAGGAAAGCTTTATTGATCAAGGTGGGGTTCTGTGACGCCTTTGTCTAGTCATTGAACACAAACAAAGTACGCGAAGCTGCAGCTATGGCGAACTTTAATCTAAACAAAACCCAAAGTCTAAATGGTGCCCTAAGGGCTGTATATATGGAGGAAGAGGGGGGAATTTTGTGGCCCTTGGTGGAGGGGTCCGAAATCAACCCTATCTCTTGTTTCCCCACACATACGGACGCCTATACTTATGTACTTCGAAATTACATGGGTCTGGCCCAATAATAAGGTGACGCAGCACCTACAATAGCCTCGGGACGAAATTTATGAAGTGGCATCTTGTATATTTCGTCCAAGGCTTCAAGCACCCATTATGGTGGCTTCAAAGTCCTGAAATCATCACTTGTAACTCCGTTCTTGTTCCCCTTGCGCATGCCAACATCTCCATGCTTGTTCTTGCTCCAATGTTCATCCTTCTCCAAGCTAAGCCATTCATTTGTAAGCAAAACAAATGTATCCAATTTAGGAAGCATCAAATTCTAATAAACATTTGAATCATTACCAAGAAACGAAAGTACCTGATAATTTAATTAGCGTGCGCGAGCTCTAGTAATTGGTCCAGTATATGTAGCAGTAGGGGCTATGGGTGTAACAATGGTATTGATGTCCTCATCATCCTCCCCTTCTTGAAATGAAGTCGTCCTCGACGGAAGCTCATCTTCCTCACCCAAATAAGGCTTCAAATCTGCAATGTTAAAAGTGGGACTAACCCCAAAATCTGTAGGCAGCTCAAGTTTATATGCATTATCATTTATTTTCTCCAACACCTTAAAAGGACCATCAGCACGAGGCATTAGCTTTGATTTGCGCAAATCAGGAAATCTATGCTTACACAAATGTAACCAAACAAGATCTCCAGGTGCAAACACAACATGCTTTCTACCCTTATCTCCAGCAAGTTTATATTTAGCATTCATACGCTCAATGTTTTCCTTAGTTAACTCATGCATTTTTTAAATCAATTCAGCATGTTGTTTAGCATCAAAATTAACCTTCTCCGAAGATGGACGAGGCAACAAATCAATAGGTGCACGAGGTAGGAAACCATACACAACTTCAAAAGGGCACATCTTAGTAGTAGAATGCAATGAATGATTATAAGCAAATTCAATATGAGGCAAGCATTCCTCCCACATTTTCTTATTATTCTTCAAGATAGCCCTAAGCATAGTAGACAATGTTCTATTGACTACTTCAGTTTGGGGGTGACACGTAGTACTAAAAAGCAGTTTAGTCCCCAACTTAGCCCATAAACATCTCCAAAAGTGGCTAAGAAATTTAGTATCACGATCTGAAACAATAGTATTTGGCACACCATGCAAGCGAATAATGTCACGAAAGAACAAATCAAAAACATTAACAGCATCATCGCTTTTATGACATGGTATAAAGTGTGCCATTTTCGAGAATCTATCCACGACAACAAATATGCTATCCTTCCCCTTCTTTGTTCGAGGTAAACTTAAAACAAAGTCCATAGATATATCCTCCCAAGGAACACTAGGTACAGGCAAAGGCATATGTAAACCATGAGGATTGAGTCGTGACTTAGCTTTTTGACATGTAGTGCAGCGAGCCACAAAGCACTCAACATCCCGTCTCATCTGTCCCCAAAAGAAATGTGTAGCAAGTACGTCCTCCGTCTTCTTCATGCCAAAGTGTCACATTAGTCCTCCTCCATGCGCCTCCTGCAACAACAAAAGACGAACGAAGCTAGCTGGAATGCATAGCTTGTTAGCATAGAACACAAATCCATCATTAGCGATGAACTTGTTCCACATTCTTCCTTCTTTACAATTCTGCATTACATCTTTAAAATCAGCATGATGCACATATTGATCTTTGATGGTCTCCAAACCAAATATTTTGAAGTCAAGTTGTGAAAGCATAGTATAGTGACGAGACAATGCATCAGCAATAACATTTTCCTTTTTCCTTCTTGTGTTTAATTACATAAGGGAAAGTCTCAATTTATTCAACCCATTTAGCATGTCTATGATTCAGTTTAGCTTGACTTTTAATATGTTTTAAAGATTCATGATCAGAATGTATAACAAATTCTTTGGGCCATAAATAGTCTTGCCATGTTTCTAAAGTCCGAACAAGAGCATATAATTCTTTATCATAAGTAGATTAATTCAGACTAGGCCAACTCAATTTTTCAGAAAAGTATGCAACAGGTTTGCCATCTTGTAATAACACACCTCCTAATCCAATTCCACTAGCATCACATTCAAGCTTAAAAGTCTTATTAAAATTAGGAAGTTGGAGTAAAGGAGCATGTGTCAACTTATCTTTCAATACCGTGAAGGCTTCTTCCTGTGCGGTACCCCAAACAAAAGGCACATCTTTCTTTGTAAGCTCATTGAGAGGTGCAGCAATGGTGCCAAAATCTCTCACAAAACGCCTATAGAATCCAGCGAGGCCAAGAAAACTCCTCACTTGTGTGACTGTTTTGGGCTGCGGCCAACTCTCAATAGCTTCAATCTTGGCTTTGTCAACTTCAATTCCCTGTGGAGTAACAACATAGCCAAGAAAAGATACTCGGTCGGTGCAAAAGGTGCACTTCCCAAGGTTACCAAACAAACGTGCATCACGTAGAGCAATAAAAATAGCACGTAAATGTTCCAAATGTTCTTCCAAAGATCTACTATAAATCAATATGTCATCAAAGTAAACTACCACAAATCATCCAATGAAAGCACGTAAAACTTCGTTTATTAATCTCATGAAAGTACTAGGTGCATTAGTTAACCCAAAAGGCATGACTAACCACTCATATAATCCAAACTTAGTTTTAAATGTTGTTTTCCATTCATCTCCCAATTTCATTCGAATTTGATGGTATCCACTACGCAAATCTACTTTGGAGAATATTGTAGAGCCACTCAATTCATCAAGCATATCATCTAGCCTAGGAATAGGATGACGATAACGAATAGTAATATTGTTAATGCCTCTACAATCAACACACATACGTGATGTACCATCCTTTTTCGGCACTAGAATAATAGGAACAACACAAGGACTAAGGGATTCGCGTATATAACCTTTGTCGAGCAGCTCCTATACTTGACGCATAATCTCCTTCGTCTCCTCTGGATTGGTATGGTATGGTGCACGGTTGGGTAATGATGCACCGGGAATTAAGTCAATCTGATGCTCAATCCCTCGAATGGGAGGTAATCCCGGTGGTACGTCTTGTGGAAAGACGTCAGCGAACTCCTGCAAAATGTTAGTGACAGCAGGAGGCAAAGAGGAAGGCACGTCCTCGAATGAAAATAATGCTTCTTTGCACACAAAAGCATAGCAAAGAGATTTGCTAAAATCTAACTCATCAATATCAGATTTAGTGGCAAGTAAACATGCACTTTTCAATTTAATTTCAGAAGCAACACTAGATGGTTTACTATTAGGCTTCATTTGTTGCTCAAATTCTATTGCCACAATCTGATTTTCACTCTTATTTTTCTCCTGTTTTGCTTTATTAGCTCTATTAATATCATCTTTCAAAATGGACTCACGAGTCATAGGAAGCAAAGTAATATTTTTATCCTTATGAACAAGAGTATACTGATTGTTTCTACCATGGTGTATAGAATTTTTATCAAATTGCCATGGTCGACCAAGTAATAAGGAACATGCTTGCATAGGTACCACACCACAATCAACATAATCAGCATATGTAGAGATACTAAAATGCACATGAACAGTACGTGTTACCTTAACCTTGCCGTTGTTATTGAACCATTGGATATAGTAAGGATGTGGATGTGGTCTTGTGGTCAGAGATAGCTTCTCCACCATCTCCATGCTAGCCAATTTGTTGCAGCTCCCTCCGTCTATGATGACGCGCACAGAACGTTCCTTCACAATGCCCTTTGTATGGAACAAATTGTGCATCTGATTTTTCTCAGCTTGTGTGACCTGCACACTCAAAACATGTTGAGCAACTAAACATTCATACCTGTCAGCGTCTTCAGGAGCCATGTATTGCGTCTCATGATCAGAATCATCTCCACCATGTTCTTCACGTGTAATAAGAGCCAAAGTCTCCTCATCATAGTCACTAGCGGACTCATACCCACCATTCTCAGTAGCAATCATCACACGCTGAGTTTGCATTCTCTCGCATAATAACCTCTTCCCTTACAACGACGACAAATAATATCACTTGTGTGCCCTGTGGATGCCATGGAACAAGAAGAACTCTATGCAGGCCCGACAGGTGCGCTCTTGGCTGATAATGGTGGTTGTGCCTGCTTTCTTGTATCACGGCTGGAAGTGGTACCTGATGGGGGTGCTGGTGCAGTTGAAGTAGAAGATGCACTCGGTGTCCATCATGAAGGTCGGCCTGCAGAAAAGTTAGTTCACGCCAATGCTTGTCGATCCTGCACTTCACGTTCAGCTTTACAAGCAAGATGGAATAAACGAGTGATATTAGTATACTCCTTATACTCTAGAATGGTCTGAATGTCTCTATTTAATCCACCCATAAAACGTGCAATCATAGCTTCATTCTCCTCAACAATACCACATCTAACCATGCTAGTTTGTAATTCCTGATAATATTCTTCTACAGAATTTTTCCCTTGTCTTAAACACTGCAATTTTTGAAGCAATTCATGGTGATAATATGGTGGAACCCAACGAGTACGCATAGCAGTTTTCAAAGCAGCCCAAGTAGTTGGAATAGGATATAATCTACAATGTTCAGACCACCATACACATGCAAAACTAGTGAAAGCACAAACAGCAGCAGCAACCCGTCTCTCCTCGGGATATTGTAAACATGTAAAATGTTGTTTAGTTTCTAACTCCCAAGTAAGATATATATCAGGAACATATCTACCCTCAAATGGTGGAATATTCAATTTTAGTTTAGGAATATGGTCATTATCTCGTACCTGAGCTGGTGGTGCAGGCCTACCGTTGCGAACATATACCTGAGGTCGACCTGCTGGTGGTGGTGCTGGTGGCTTCACGTAGTTCTGATTTTGATCAACCTCATCCTCGTAATAGTCCTCCACCTCTGCAGTAACAGCAGGAGCTACAGAAGCACCACCAGCAGTAGCAGCGGCACCAGAATTTTGTCCTGGCTCAATAGGAACACGCTATGCTCGCCCTACTGTATCACGGTGTAGAACTGGTTGTGGGAGACGTTTGAGTAATTCATCAAACTTGGCGTCCAACTTGGTGTCAATTGTCTTATCAATGTCATCCATCCTCTCCAATGCCTTCCCAAAACTGGCCATCACGTCTTCCACCTGTTGACCCAACATTCGATGAAACTTATCATGAAGATCCTTGTTCGTCATGTTCTCCCAGTCAATCTCATCGGCTTTTGATCCTGGCATGGTTAGCAGCAATAGAAACACAAAATAATATGATTCTACAGACTACTAGGAAGCGGTGGTGGTGGTGGTGTGTCACAAATCCTTCAACGAATCTCAAATACTTACCAGTTCTTACCCAGCAGCAGTTGGTGATCGGCAACCGTTGTAGTCAAAACTCTCAAAGCATGGATAGAGTGATTACCAGGGAGAATCAAACGCACGACGTAGATGTATGTGGAGCTGGGAAGGCTTATAATATGGTAGCAAAAAGGGTCAGCAAAAATCAATTCAGAGATGCAAAGTTGAATAAATGCTCAACAACGGTACTGTGCTGGTCCTAGGCTAGACTGTGCTAGAAACGCGAGCCTAGAACACTAACAAAATCACGGCGCTGCACGTAAACAACGGAGGAGCACACTCTGAATTTTTTTCTCTTTTTTTGCACTTCTTTTTTCCTTTTTTTTGCTCCACAACATTTTTTTTTGAAAAAGTCTACAAATGGTCTAGAAACTGCCTAGCCAGAATATTCCAGACTTAGTTTTTTTTGAAACTGGAGCTATTTTTCTACTGCGGGTAACACGAAAGTTCGGGAGTCCTTCTCTATCACGACTCGGAGTATGGTGTGATCTGGAAGTCGAAAACAAAGCAACAAATACTGGACTCAGACTAGGACTGGTGGTGGAGATGAATCTGGTGGAACTCGGACAGGTGGCGGAGATGAATCTGGTGGAACTCGGACTGGTGGCGGATATATGTTGCAGGTGGACTCGGATTGGCATGATGGAGGTGGATATGTGGTATATGGCTACGGTGATGTCGATGGTGGTAGATGGCAGCGGTGATGACGATGGTGGTATATGGCAGCGGTGATGACGATGGTGGTATATGGCAGCGGTGATGATGATGATGCGGCGACGGCGTGACAAGTTGTGAGCAGAACTCGAAACTCTAAAGGACTAGACACTAAGACCAGCAACTAGACACGACGATGCAACCGCAGATTCAACAACGCAAATACAGAAAAGATTATGCAATGGCTCAGACTGGTTCGGATATGATGGGTAAAACACACACTCACACTTAATAAGACCATCCTCTCTCACTCTTCCCCTATATCCTCGAAACCAATAAGACCATCCCTTCATTTAATTCCCTCCTACATGCACCATCGATATATAGTAGTCTTCCTCAGTATCTCTCGAACAAACACGTTCTCGATGTTGACTCCTCTCACGCGCACACGCCTTCTCTTCCCTCTCTACGGGCATCTTCTCTCTAGCACCCCTCGTTGGTGGCCTCTGCCGTACACATCACCTCTCTACGATGAAGCCACACACACTTAAATTACTTCCTCCACCGAAGACTTCGCTTCACACACACAGACGCAGAATGATAGAAGCAAAGGTGTCCCGTCTTTCGATGAGATGATGGATTTCGCTTTGGTGGAAGTCGACTTTGACGATCCGACTACGCACGTGCGAGGACGTCGCGCCTTAGCAATCGCTAAACCAACTCCGAGAGGTTATTGACCACGCTGTAGCACGATCAACCTCACCACGAAGGTCTGTTTCTGCAGGCAAATGAAGAACAAGCAAGAAACTAAGATTGCAATCTGGATATTGCTAATATAAGAGGAAAGCTTTATTGATCAAGGTGGGGTTCTGTGACGCCTTTGTCTGGTCGTTGAACACAAACGAAGTGCGCGAAGTTGCAGCTATGGCGAACTTTAATCTAAACAAAACCCAAAGTCTAAACGGTGCCCTAAGGGCTGGATATATGGAGGAAGAGGGGGGAATTTCGTGGCCCTTGGTGGAGGGGTCCGAAATCAACCCTATCTCTTGTTTCCCCACACATACGGACTCTAAAAATAGCCTATACTTATGTATTTCGAAATTACATGGGTCTGGCCCAATAATAAGGTGACGCAGCACCTAGAATATCCTCGGGACGAAATTTATGAAGTGGCATCTTGTATATTTCGTCCAAGGCTTCAAGCACCCATTATGGTGGCTTCAAAGTCCTGAAATCATCACTTGTAACTCCGTTCTTGTTCCCCTTGCGCATGCCAACATCTCCATGCTTGTTCTTGCTCCAATGTTCATCCTTCTCCAAGCTAAGCCATTCATTTGTAAGCAAAACAAATGTATCCAATTTAGGCAGCATCATATTCTCATGACATTTGAATCATTACCAAGAAACGAAAGTACCTGATAATTTAATTGGCGTGCGCGAGCTCTAGTAATTGGTCCAGTATATGTAGCAGTAGGGGTTGTGGGTGTAACAATGGTATTGATGTCCTCATCACCGGGGGGGAGGGGAGCTGGCGATGTCCTTTGTCTGCTCCTGTGTTAACATCAAAGAGAGCTTTGCAGCATGCCCAGAGCGGAGTCGCTGATGTCCTTCATCTGCTCCTGCGATTGTACGTCCAAGCTAGCTTTGGAGCGCTAGGAGGCCATGGTTGGAGTGTAGCCGACAGAACAAAGGGACTGGAGGAGAATGACTGTGGGTATTTGTCTATGGTTGGGAGCTGGGGCTGAAGTTAATATAGCGGGCGAATGGCAATGAGCCACGGCAGACGGATGGATGGCTGGCGCCAGATTAGGTTCGTCGGCAGCCGCATGTCATTAATGCGTGCGGCGGACGGACGAATGGCCATGGTGTCATTAACGCGGAGTAGCCGCTTGCACCGGGATGCCGCACGGGTGGCGCTCTCTCGGCTGTCGCACTACTGCAATGCCGGCGCCAGTGAGAGGTTGCGTCGGGCGTGAATGCGGCATTGACGTTCTTGATCCATGTTGACCGTTGATACGTCCATTTTGCATCATGCTTTTATATCAATATCTATTGCATTATGGGCTGTTACTACACATTATATCTCAATACTTATGGCTATTCTCTCTTATTTTACAAGGTTTACCATGAAGAGGGGGAATGCCGGCAGTTGGAATTCTGGCTGGAAAAGGAGCAAATATTGGAAACCTATTCTACACAGCTCCAAAAATCCTGAAACTCCATGGAACTTATTATTGGAATTTATAAGAATTATTGATCGAAAGAAACACCAGAGGGGGCCCACACCCTGGCCAGGAGGGTGGGGGGCGCGCCCACCCGTATTGGGCGCGCCCCCTGTCTCCTGGGCCCCCTGGTGGCCCTCCGGTGTCCATCTTCTGCTATATTAAGGCTTTTACCCTGGAAAAAATTGTGGGCAAGCTTACGAGACGAAACTCCGCTGCCACAAGGCGGAACCAATCTAGAGCTCCGGCAGAGCTGTTCTACCAGGGAAACTTCCCTCCGGGAGGGGGAAATCATCACCATCGTCATCGCCAACAATCCCCTCATCAGGAGGGGGTCAATCTCCATCAACATCTTCACCAGCACCATCTCCTCTCAAAACCCTAGTTCATCTCTTGTATCCAATCTTGTATCAAAACCACAAATTGGTACTTGTGGGTTGATAGTAGTGTTGATTACTCCTTGTAGTTGATTCTAATTGGTTTACTTGGTGGAAGGTCATATGTTCAGATCCTTAATGCATATTATTACTCCTCTGATTATGAACATGAATATGCTTTGTGAGTAGTTACGTTTGTTCCTGAGGACATGGGTGAAGTCTTGCTATTAGTAGTCATGTGAATTTGTTATTCGTTCGATATTTTGATGAGATGTATGTTGTCTTTCCTCTAGTGGTGTTATGTGAATGTCGACTACATGAAACTTCACCATTATTTGGGCCTAGAGGAAGGCACTGGGAAGTAATAAGTAGATGATGGGTTGCTAGAGTGACAGAAGCTTAAACCCTAGTTTATGTGTTTCATCGTAAGGGGTTGATATGGTTAGGTTTACCTTAATACTTCTTTTGTAGTTGCGGATGATTGCAATAGGGGTTAATCATAAGTGGGATGCTTGTCCAAGTAAGGGCAGTACCCAACCACCGGTCCACCCACATATCAAATTATCAAAGTACCGAACGCGAATCATATGAGCGTGATGAAAACTAGCTTGATGATAATTCCCATGTGTCCTCAGGAGCTCTTTTCTCATTATAAGAAATTGTCCAGGCTTGTCCTTTGCTACAAAAAGGATTGGGCCACCTTGCTGCACTTTATTTACTTTATTTACTTGTTACTCGTTACAATTTATCTTATCAAAAACTATATGGTACCTACAATTTCAGTGCTTGCAGAGAAAACCTTACTGAAAATTGGTTATCATTTCCTTCTGCTCCTCGTTGGGTTCGACACTCTTACTTATCGAAAGGACTACGATAGATCCCCTACACTTGTGGGTCATCAAGACTCTTTTCTGGCGCCGTTGCCGGGGAGTGTAGCGCTTTTGGTGAGTGGAACTTGGTAAGGAAACATTTATATAGTGTGCTGAAATTTTCTCTCACTTGTTACTATGGAAAGTAATCCTTTGAGGGGCTTGTTCAGGGTATCTTCACCCCGACCAGAAGAGCAAAGAGTTGCTCCTCAACCTACTGCACCTACTGAAAATATTTACTTTGAGATTCCTTCGGGTATGATAGAGAAACTGCTAGCTATTCCCTTTGCAGGAGATGGAACGTTGCATCCCGATTTACACCTTAACTTTGTGGATGAAGTGTGTGGATTATTTAAGCTTGCAGGTATTCCCTATGATGTTGTCAAAAGGAAGGTCTTCCCTTTATATTTGAAGGAAGATGCATTGACATGGTATAGGCTATGTGATGATACGGGATCTTGGAATTATAAATGATTGAAGTTGGAATTTCACCAGAAGTTCTATCCTATGCATCTTGTTCATCGTGATCGTAATTACTTATATAATTTCTGGTCTCGCGAAGGAGAAAGCATCCCTCAAGGTTGGGGGAGGCTTAAGTCAATGTTATATTCATGCCCCAATCATGAGCTCTCCAGAGAAATAATTATTCAAAAATTTTATGCTCGTCTTTCTCCTAATGATCGCAACATGCTCGATACTTCCTGTGCTGGTTCTTATATGCTAAAGACTATTGAATTCAAATGGGACTTATTGGAGAGAATTAAACGCAAATCTGAAGATTGGGGTTCCGATGATGGTAAGGAGTCAGGTATGACACCTAAGTTTGATTGTGTTAAATCTTTTATGGATACCGATGCTTTTCGTGGATTTAGCGCTAAGTATGGACTTGACTCTGAGATAGTAGCTTCTTTTTGTGAATCTTTTGCTACTCACATTGATCTCCCTAAGGAGAAGTGGTTTAAATATAATCCTCCCGTTGAAGTAAAAGTAGTTACACCTATTACAGTTGAAGAAAAAACTGTCACTTATAGTGATCCTATTGTTCCTACTACTTATGTTGAGAAACCTCCTTTTCCTGTTAGGATAAAGGATCATGCTAAAACTCCGACTGTTGTTTGTAAGAGTAATACTAGGACTTATACACCTCCTGAGCAAATCAAAGCTGAACCTAGTATTGCTATGGTTAAAGATCTCTTGGATGATCATTTAGATGGGCATGTTATTTATTTCTGTGGTGAGACTGCTAATATTGTTAAACCAGATGCTAAGATACATAGACCTGTGGTAGGCATGCCTCTTATTTCTGTTAAAATAGGAGATCATTGTTATCATGGTTTACGTGATATGGGTGCTAGTGCTAGTGCAATACCCTATGACTTATATAAATAAATTATGCATGATATTGCACCCGTTGAATTGGAAGATATTGATGTTACTATCAAGCTTGCCAATAGAGATACTATTTCACCAATTGGGATTGTTAGAGATGTTGAAGTCTTGTGTGGGAAGGTTAAATATCCTGCTGATTTTCTTGTTCTTAGTTCCCCACAAGATGATTTTTGTCCCATTATTTTTGGTAGACCCATCTTGAATACAGTTAATGCTAGGATTGATTGTCAAAAGGATATTGTTACAATTGGCTTAGAGGGTCTGTCTCATGATTTTAATTTTGCTAAGTTTCGTAGACAACCTCATGATAGAGAATCACCTAGTAAGGATGAGATAATTGGTCTTGCTTCTATTGCCGTGCCTCCTACTGATCCGTTAGAACAATATTTGCTACACCATGAAAATGATATGTTTATGAAGGAAAGAAGGGAAATAGATGACGTGTTCCTTCAATAGGAACCTATTCAGAAACACAACCTTCTCGTTGAAATTCTTGGGGATCCCCCTCCACCCAAGGGTGATCCCGTGTTTGAACTCAAACCATTACCTGATAATCTTAAGTATGCTTATCTTGATGAAAAGAAAATATATCATGTTATTATTAGTGCTAACCTTTCAGAGTAGGAAGAAGAAAGATTATTGAAAACTCTGAAGAAGCACCGTGCTGCTTTTGGATATACTCTACATGATCTCAAGGGCATTAGTCCCACGTTATGCCAACACAAAATTAATTTGGAGGACGATGCCAAACCAGTTAGAGATCCTCAACGACGATTGAATCCTAAGATGAAAGAAGTGGTAAGAAAGGAGATACTAAATCTCCTTGAGGCAGGTATAATTTATCCCGTTGCTGATAGTGATTGGTAAGCCCTGTCCATTGTGTTCCTAAAAAGGGAGGTATTACCGTTGTTCCTAACGATAAAGATGAATTGATCCCGCAAAGAATTATTACAGGTTATAGGATGGTAATTGATTTCTGTAAATTAAATAAAGCTACTAATAAAGATCATTACCCTTTACCTTTTATTGATAAAATGCTAGAAAGATTATCCAAACACACGCATTTCTGCTTTCTAGATGGTTATTCTGGTTCTCTCAAACACATGTGTCAGCGAAGGATCAATCGAAAACTACTTTTACTTTCCCTTTTGGTACCTTTGCTTATAGACGTATGCCTTTTGGTTTATGTAATGCACCTGCTATCTTTCAAAGATGTATGATGGCTATATTCTCTGACTTTTGTGAAAAGATTTGTGAGGTATTCATGGATGATTTCTCCATTTATGGATCCTCTTTTGTGATTGCTTGAGCAACCTTGATCGAGTTTTGCAGAGATGCGAAGACACTAGTCTCGTCTTGAATTGGCAAAAGTGCCACTTTATGGTTAATGAAGGCATTGTCTTGGGGCATAAGATTTTCGAGAGAGGTATTGAAGTTGATAAATCTAAAGTTGATGCTATTGAAAAGATGCCATGTCCCAAGGACATAAAAGGTATAAGAAGTTTCCTTGGTCATGCGGTTTTTATAGGAGGTTCATTAAGGACTTTTCTAAAATCTCTTAGCGTCTGACTAATTTATTGCAAAAAGATAGTCCTTTTGTCTTTGATGATGATTGTGTAGAAGCATTTGAAATACTTAAGAAAGCTTTGATCACGTCACCTATTGTTTAGCCACCTGATTGGAATTTACCCTTTGAAATTATGTGTGATGCTAGTGATTATGTTGTAGGTGCTGTTCTAGGGCAAAGAGTTGATAAGAAATTGAATGCTATCCAGTATGCTAGTAAGACTCTTGATACTGCCCAGAGAAATTATGCTACTACTGAAAAAGAATTTTTAGCAGTTGTGTTTGCTTGTGATAAGTTTAGACCTTATATTGTTGATTGCAAAGTTACTATTCACACTGATCATGCTGCTATTAAATATCTCATGGAAAAGAAAGATGCTAAGCCTAGACTTATTAGATGGGTTCTCTTGCTCCAAGAATTTGATTTACATATTATTGATCGAAAGGGAGCTGAGAACCCCATTGCAGACAACTTGTCTAGGTTAGAGAATATTCTTGATGACCCACTGCCTATTAATGATAGATTTCCTGATGAACAATTAGCGGTCGTTAATGCTTCTCGTACTGCTCCTTGGTATGCTGATTATGCTAATTACATTGTTGCTAAATTTATACCACCTAGTTTCACATAGCAGCAAAAGAAAAAGTTCTTTTATGATTTAATACATTACATCTGGGATGACCCACACCTTTATAAAGGAGTAGATGGTGTTATTAGATGTTGTGTACCTAAGCATGAACAAGAACAAATCCTACGCAAGTGTCACTCTGAATCCTATGGAGGACACCACGCTGGAGATAGAACTACACACAAGGTAATTCAATCCGGTTTTTATTGGCCTACTCTCTTCAAAGATGCTCGTAAGTTTGTCTTATCTTGTGATGAATGTCAAAGAATTGGTAATATTAATAGACGTCAAGAAATGTCTATGAATTATTCTCTTGTTATTGAACCGTTTGATGTTTGGGCTTTGATTATATGGGACCTTTTCCTGCCTCTAATGGTTATACACATATTTTAGTTGTTGTTGATTACGTTACTAAGTGCGTAGAAGCTATTCCAACTAGTAGTGCTGATCATAACACCTCTATTAAGATGCTTAAGGAAGTTATTTTTCTGAGGTTTGGAGTCCCTAGATATCTTATGACTGATGGTGGTTCACATTTTATTCATGGTGCTTTCCGTAAGATGCTTGCTAAGTATGATGTTAATCATAGAATCGCATCTCCTTTCCACCCGCAGTCTAGTGGTCAAGTAGAGTTGAGCAATAGAGAGCTCAAATAAATTTGCAAAAGACTATGAATAGATCTAGAAAGAATTGGTCCAAGAAACTTGATGATGCATTATGGGCCTATAGAACTGCATATAAAAATCCTATGGGTATGTCTCCGTATAAGATGGTTTATGGAAAAGCTTGTCACTTACCTCTAGAACTTGAACATAAAGCATATTGGGCTATTAAAGAGCTCAACTATGACTTCAAACTTGCGGGTGAGAAGAGGTTATTTGATATTAGCTCACTGGATGAATGGAGAACCCAAGCCTATGAGAATGCCAAGCTATTCAAAGAAAAAGTCAAATGCTGGCATGATAAAAGGATACAAAAGCGTGAGTTTAACATAGGTGATTATGTGTTATTACTCAACTCTCATTTAAGATTTTTTGCACGAAAACTTCTCTCTAAATGGGAAGGTCCTTACGTTATCGAGGAGGTCTATCGTTCTAGTGCCATAAAAATTAACTACTTCGAAGGCACAAGTCCGAGGGTGGTGAACGGTCAAAGAATTAAACATTATATCTCAAGTAATCCTATCAATGTTGAAACTAATATTATTGAAACCGTAACCCCGGAGGAATACATAAGGGACACTTTCCAGAAGGTTCCATACTCCGAAAAGGAATAGGTATGTGGTACGATAAGTAAACCGACTCCAAAACAATTCTAATGGCAATGTTTTATCCGTCTTGGAATATTTAAGAATTTTAGGAAGAAAGAAGTAGTCCGGGAAGGACACGAGGCCTCGCGCCCCCTGTCTCGTGGCCACCTTGTGTGCCTCCCGGACTCCGTTTTCTTGAACGTTCCGTATTTTGTTCGGTAAAAATTCATTATATAATCTCCCGAAGGATTTGACCACCGTATCATGAAAATATCCTCTGTTTTTGTTTCGATCTGTTTTTCTGACATATCTAGAGCATCATGATGTCTCCAAGCACTCCCAAGGACAAGTTTTTCGAGAGGGTTATCAACCCCTATCTCGCGGAGGTGTTGCAACCCCATCAAACCATTGAGATGCGTGAGGGGGTGCTGCACATCCGCGATGTGGAGGGACCAAGGCGTACCAGAAGCATGGAGACAAAGCTCGAAGCCATGGAACAACAAGTTTTCAAGTGCCAAGGGTGGAGCGTGGACTCAACGCCAACCAGATGATGATCACGGAGTTCACCAACAACCACAAGCTAGATGCCAAGGTCATTGGGGAGACCATCTTCAAGCTTCAAGAGAAAATCGAGCACCTCCAAGCCCAGATCTATGACCTACAAAACCAAAACTGTGAGTATGAATATAGATTCAAGAGGATGAGTTTGGCTGCAGATTTAAGGATCCCGGAGACTCGATCATCCTTCTATGACGGTGAGCCTATGCCTTGGAAGATGGACGACAAGCCTACATCATCAACAACTCCTACTTCACCACCTCCGAGGACATAATTAGATGGGTATGGGCACTCCCCTTGGCAACTGCCAAGCTTGGGGGAGGTGCCCCGGTATCTTATCACCATCACACTCCTATCTTTACCGTTTTATTTAGTTCGATCCTTTTAGTACTATCTTGATCTAGTAGATTGAAGTTTTTATATCAAGTAGTTTTGAGTTTTGCTTTGTGATCTCTTTATGTAATCGAGTCCGTGAGCTATCTATAATAAAGATTAGTGTTGAGTCAAGGGCTTTTCTATATTGCTATAATCTTGAGAAAGTAGAAAGAATAAAAAGAATAAAAGAGTTCATATTGATCTTATGGATAGTGATGACTTCACACATAGAAAGTATGAGGCATAAAAGTTGTTGAGAGTTGACAAACTTAGTTTTGGTCATCGTTGCAATTAATAGGAAGTAATAAGAAAAGAGAGGTTTCACATACAAATATATTATCTTGGACATCTTTTATGATTGTGAAGCACTCATTAAGTATGACATGCTAAAAGAGTTGACGTTGGACAAGGAAGACAACATAATGGTTTATGTTTTCTCACATCTCAGTTAAAGTATATTGTCATTGACCTTCCAAACATGTTGAGCTTGCCATTCCCCCTCACGCTAGCCAAATTCCTTGCACTAAGTGGAGATACTACTTGTGCTTCCAAATATCCTTAAACCCAGTTTGCCATGAGAGTCCACCATACCTACCTATGGATTGAGTAAGATCCTTCAAGTAAGTTGTCATGTTGCAGGCAATAAAAATTGCTCTCTAAATATGTATGACTTATTAGTGCAGAGAAAATAAGCTTTATACGATCTTGTTGTGGAAGCAATAAAAGCGATTACTGCATAATAAAGGTCCACATACAAGTGGCAATATAAAGTGATGTTCTTTTGCATTAAGATTTCATGCATCCAACCCTAAACGCACATGACAACCTCTGCTTCCCTCTGCGAAGGGCCTATCTTTTACTTTATGCTTGAGTCAAGGTGATCCTCACCTTTCCCTTTTTCATTTTATCCTTTGGCAAGCTCCTCGTGTTTGAAAGATCATGATATATATATATATATATATATATATATATATATATATATATATATATATATATATATATATATATATATATCCAATTGGAAGTAAGTTAGCATGAACTATTATTATTGACATCACCTAAAGGTGAATACATTGGGAGGCAACACAATAAGCCCCTATCTTTCTCAGTGTCCGGTTGAAACTCTATAACCACAAGTACTGCGTGAGTGTTAGCAATTGTAGAAGACTACATGATAGTTGAGTATGTGGACTTGCTGAAAAGCTCTATTCTTGACTCTTTCTGATGTTATGAAAAATTGCAATTGCTTCAATGACTGAGATTATAGTTTGTTAGTTCCCAATGAAGTTTCTGCACCATACTTCACATTGTGAATTCATAGTTACTTGAGCATAAGAAATCATATGACAAAATCTATTTATGTTGTTGTTATAAGAATGATCAAGATGCCCTCATGTCCATATTTTATTTTTACCGACACCTCTATCTCTAAACATGTGGACATATCTTTTGATATCGGCTTCTGCTTGAGGACAAGCGAGGTCTAAGCTTGGGGGAGTTGATACGTCCATTTTGCATCATGCTTTTATATCAATATCTATTGCATTATGGGCTGTTACTACACATTATATCTCAATACTTATGGCTATTCTCTCTTATTTTACAAGGTTTACCATGAAGAGGGGGAATGCCGGCAGCTGGAATTCTGGCTGGAAAAGGAGCAAATATTGGAAACCTATTCTGCACAGCTCCAAAAATCCTGAAACTCCACGGAACTTATTTTTGGAATTTATAAGAATTATTGAGCGAAAGAAACACCAGAGGGGGCCCACACCCTGGCCAGGAGGGTGGGGGCGCGCCCACCCCTACTAGGCATGCCCCCTGTCTCCTAGGCCCCCTGGTGGCCCTCAAGTGTCCATCTTTTGCTATATGAAGGCTTTTACCCTGGACAAAATTGTGGGCAAGCTTACGGGATGAAACTCCGCCGCCACGAGGCGGAACCTTGGCGGAACCAATCTAGAGCTCCTGGAGAGCTGTTCTGCCGGGGAAACTTCCCTCTGAGAGGGGGAAATCATCACCATCGTCATCACCAACGATCCTCTCATCAGGAGGGGGTCAATCTCCATCAATATCTTCACCAGCACCATCTCCTCTCAAAACCCTAGTTCATATCTTGTATCCAATCTTGTATCAAAACCACAAATTGGTACTTGTGGGTTGCTAGTAGTGTTGATTACTCCTTGTAGTTGATGCTAATTAGTTTACTTGGTGGAAGATCATATGTTCAGATCTTTAATGCATATTATTACTCCTCTGATTTTGATCATGAATATGCTTTGTGAGTAGTTACGTTTGTTCCTGAGGACATGGGTGAAGTCTTGCTATAAGTAGTCATGTGAATTTGGTATTCGTTCGATATTTTGATGAGATGTATGTTGTCTTTCCTCTAGTGGTGTTATGTGAACGTCGACTACATGACACTTCACCATTTGGGCCTAGAGGAAGGCATTGGGAAGTAATAAGTAGATGATGGGTTGCTAGAGTGACAGAAGCTTAAACCCTAGTTTATGCGTTGCTTCGTAAGGGGCTGATTTGGATCCATATGTCTAATGTTGAGGTTAGGTTTACCTTAATACTTCTTTTGTAGTTGCGGATGCTTGCAATATGGGTTAATCATAAGTGGGATGCTTGTCCAAGTAAGGGAAGTACCCAAGCACCGGTCCACCCACATATCAAATTATCAAAGTACCGAACGCGAATCATATGAGCGTGATGAAAACTAGCTTGACGATAATTCTCATGTGTCCTCGGGAGCTCTTTTCTCTTTATAAGAAATTGTCCAGGCTTGTCCTTTGCTATAAAAAGGATTCGGCCACCTTGCTGCACTTTATTTACTTTATTTACTTGTTACTCATTACAATTTATCTTATCACAAAACTATCTGTTACCTACAATTTCAGTGCTTGCAGAGAAAACCTTACTGGAAACCGCTTGTCATTTCCTTCTGCTCCTCGTTGGGTTCGACACTCTTACTTATCGAAAGGACTACGATAGATCCCCTACACTTGTGGGTCATCAACCGTTTTAGGCGGGAAGCGCGCGCTTGCAATGGAAGGGGTTTCGGTAGGCCAGGGCGGTCAGACGCTGGCGTGGTGGTAAAATGTGAACTCATGGATGACGAGCCTTTGAAGTGTATGTGGCACGTATAGACAACTAGGCGTCCATGCAATCGCTCTTGTCGCCAGCTAGCCTTCGACAACCACCATTAGACACCACACAATGATGCATAACTTACGAATAATGGACGAATCAATCAAACACATACTCGTGTGCAGTGGCACTATGATTGGTCGCTCACGATACATATATAGGTACCATAGTACCCTCTCTAGCTAGGTTGTTTTATAGATTTTCGTTGTGATGGATGCTATACATGAGCAAGGCGCCGAGTCATGTTGTCACATCGTGTGCAGAGCCATGGCTAATGTCGAGCAGCTCGACACCCAAGCACGAGTATGACGTTGGTGTTGAGCCAAGTGAATACATGCTCGGTGTTCGCGGAGGCCGCCTGCAAACGTCTAAACAGTAATGTCTGGCATCGCCGGGGCACGCAGGTGACGGGCTTGTCGTTTGCGTTGCGCCATGAGTAGGACTTTGATTGAGAGGGCGGCGTGCATGCATTAGCATGGTTTGACAGCACGAGCGTGAGTGTCTGCACGCGTACATGCTAGTTGCGTCTATGGACGGTGTGCACTAATGTGTGCATCACATATAATATAAAAAAATCAGTTTGTGCATTTAACTCAAAGTATTTCATTTTCATTTGGCTGACGAGTGTGCGTTGCAGTGAAGAGTCCGTGGTTTGATTCCTCACATATGCATAATTTTGGTTTTTATTTCTTTCTCCACTGACAGGTAGGCCCGCATAGATAGATAGATATAGAACATGAGCTGATGAGGCACATGCGGACTGTTTGACTGGTCAACCAAACAAATATGGAGCTATACATTGAGCATGTGATCGTATAATCACCATATCTCGTATACAATGATCAAAGTGAGCTAGCGAGAGAAATTCGATGACCGCCAATGCATTTTACTCCATAATAAATGAACGGGATTGAAGGGGAATCCAAATTTCCTTCCTCTTCTGTCCTTGAGCTATTGACAAACCAATGCACTATATACGGCTGTCTAGCCACTCCGCCCCAGAGCTCTCACCAAGCATTGTTCATGCCACCGCGCCGCACCTAACAGGTAAGGAAGCGATGGCATCCCGACGCGCCGAGTTCCTCGCCGCCCACGACCGCACATGAAATGGTAGGGAGCGATGGCATCCCGCCGTGCCGAGTTCATCGCCGCTCGCGACCTCACAACTACGTGGGCGGACTTTGAAGCTGCCAAGGCCGTATAGGCGATAGAGCAAGAGGCGGCAAAAGCCACACAAAGGGAGCGGAAAAGGCAGAAAGCACTCAAGAAAATAGAGGCCCGTTGCCGCAAGAGAGAAGAGGACACACACGCTGCTGCGGAGAGCTCGGCGGAGATCCAAGCACGGTGGGGTGTCGCCTAGAAAGCCAGGAAGGAGAATGACGGTGTTTGGCCAGCATGTGAGAAGTAGTAGTACTAGTAGTAGTGTGTGTGTGTATGTGTCGCCCGTATGTTTGTTCAATTAATTACGAGCATTTACCAGTACTAGTTACTAGTGTAGTTTTTAGAGCAAATTACCAGTTCATTAGCCTAGACTCAATGGAAAAATTCCAATCCTATGCATCAAATGGCATCTCTTTATCTATAGGAATTGAGATGCATGTCATCTCACTTCCTATGATTTTCATATTCCTATAAAATTCCTATCCTACGAACCAAAGGAGGCCTTTGCTGCAGTATAGTACTACTGTAGCAAGTAATACTGCTGGTACAGTAGTTTTCTTTAAGAAGCAGAATTCAACAAAGTCCGAGCAACTTCACAGTGGGAAAGGTTGGGCCTGTGATTTGACGGTTCATTAGTCATTATTATTGCGGCACGATGACCGGGCTGACTCTCCCTTGGAGTTCTGCATGCATGGCAAGTGGACTAGGATGGTCCACGTCCCACATGTCAGCGAACGGAAGTATTCTTCCAGATATCAAGGAGCAAGGAAACCACGTGGTATAGTATCACTGCTAATTTATATTTATTTTTATATTTTTGATGAAAGCTAGCGTTTCAACTCTTTTGACAAAGGAGTGCCAAACATGGCACATGTTGGATGTCCTACACGTCAGCGAAAGGAGTGGGACACGAACATCGTGGTAGAGTGTCTCCACTTCTTCCAAATCTAGGTTGGAGACCACACGTAGTACTAGTGGTATGAATGATACAAAGTGTGACCCAGAGAGAAAGACACGTCAAGTTGGAAGGTCTCGGGCAAAAGTACTCAATTATTGCACTCAGTTTCCGAAGAAATTGTGGTAAAAACGTTACTTGCAATGCATGCATGTGTGACCAATATAAATGACCAATAAAAAACTAGTACATGCACACAACGATTTAATGGACATTGTAATCTCAACATGGGATGGGGAGCTCTGAATTTGAATTTGAAACTTATGATACGAAAAATTTCAAAACAAATGAACTGGAAGAGAGGGAGTATACCGTAGGACATCCCATACGAAACAAGTCCCCTGATTTTTTACCGCAAAGATGCGGTTAGAAAGAAGCACAACGTCTTTGTACTCGTACGACAACAAATCAGTCGCAGATAGCATGGTCCACCTTTGGCCGCCATGTGTAGGGTTCGTGAAAGCAATCGCGATGTCAAACACCGCGATGAGAGTGTAATTTTGGTTGGCGGACGACCTTATCGGGGCTTCCGAGATTGCTATCTACTTCAATCTCACCGTGTTTACATCATGCCAATTCAGGCGATGGCCCGTTGCATGGCTGATCCCAATGTTGGACAAAGGTTCTACGGGAACGGCGTCACCATTGTAAATGTTGTGTAAATTGATGTTGGTACCCTCCCGTACATATGCAAGCCAATCTCCACTTGCACCAAGCCTAACCTGTGAAACAGTAGGCAGCGGGGGAATTAGGAAATGGACACGGAAGTAGTCTTTGGAATGCATTTACTACGTGATCAATCTCATCACTTACCTGCTCATCGGACAAAATCCAAGTGACCCTCAATGTCGGCATCTCAAGGGGCGTCAACTTGCAACTACGGCCATGCCGTGCTGGAGAGACCCCCAAGTAAACATCTTCGTGTGTTGCACTGAACATCAAGATGCATTTGTATGAGTAGTTTATCTTGTGAGAGAAAAGGATGAACAAAGGAAGGCCTTATTTGCAAATATGGAGAGGGGTGTGGGTATCTTTTTGCAAAATTGCCATAGTTTCTTTCCTATCTGTGAGATATAAATCAGACGGCCTATATTGCAGGATGGCAGGCACAACATCATCACCAACTCCGTTTTTTATAAGAGTAGAGATAAAAAAGAAGAGTAGTAGAAGTAGTAGAAGAAGAGTAGAGACAAAGATTAGGGAGCTGGCGGGCGGTTCGTTGTACGACACGTTCGTGTCCATCCACTAGCCCGGAATTAAATCATGCACGACATTTACAACGACTGGGATTAGTTGTTTTCCATGCGCATGGACCAACGCGGACTAGCGGACCTGGTCACCCTTTTTTAAGCACGCCTTTGACAAGTACGTGTGTGACATGCGTGCATGAAAATCTTGCGTGACCAAACCGTGTGAAGCGGAGCAGTAGGTTGTCGAACTGTAGCCTGCATGTTGCAGCCATGTCATCCACATGCAACCTAACGACCAATTCATACTCCGCTGGACTATACTGTACAACTATGCATTGTTTGGCACGAACGTTCCTTGGAGCTCGTGCTGCAACTAGCGTACTCCACAACCAGCTTCCCTTCTCCTTCCTCTTCCACTGCTCGCGCACGTCAGCGGAAAGCGACCGGTCAACCCTTATATAGGAGTGCTAGCACAAAAAGATGCATGCATGATCACTAAAATTTCCTTTCTCTTGTCACTACAAAATAAATGTGGCATGAAACTCAAAGCCCTTTAAGTCTGAGTATAATGGAAATCATCGCCCTCCTCCGGTTCCGCTTCTCCCGCATTGTTGTCCTCCTGTCCTGGCTCCGCATCGCCGTTCTCCTCCTCCGCCTCCAATGCCTCCTCGTCCGGCTCTGGCTAGTCCGGACTCCGGAAGCAGGCCGAATGCGATCCGGGCTTCGCGGTGCCTCCAGATTAAAGCGCCGCTCCGACGGGAGTATGGCGTATGTCGTTACCTTCAGCAGAGCCATGGCTATCGGGCGACGGTGATTAGAGAAGAGGCGACGGGAGGGGAATGAATGCAACTACTATTTGGGTTCGCGGTCTGGCTTAAATAAATGCACACCATCACGTGTACACGCACGTGCACAAATTATAACAGATGGTTCTGCTTAGGGGGCGTCACGTAACTCATATGTGTGTGAGACTCTGAGAGACAGAGTGCGTGTGTGTGACTCTACTCTTAGGACATGTAGTTGCATCGGGATATAAGTATATTGGTATTACACTTTAGCTAATGATTTACGTGGCCATGTTAACATGGCTGTGTAAAAAATGTCACTTCCTGCTCGTGATTCCCATTATATAATTATGAGAAGTTTGCTAACTACTAAAGTAAAGTGGAATTTGTCCATGTTATACAAGTAAATTAAGGTGTTTGTTTATCATACGGGTAAGATTGGAGGAAGGGTGGTAGGAACAAATGCTTCGCCTAGAGCATGTGTGTGTGTGTGTGTGTGCGTGAGATGGAGTCTTTTTGTGTGTGTTTGTGTGTGTGGGGTGCGTGCGTGCGTGCGTGTTTCTGTGATGAGGACATCAATACCATTGTTACACCCACATCCCCTACTGCTACATATATGGGACCAATTACTAGAGCTCGCGCTCGCCAATTAAATTATCAGGTACTTTCGTTTCTTGGTAATGATTCTAATGTTCATGAGAATATGATGCTGCCTAAATTGGATACATTTGTTTTGCTTACAAATGAAGGGCCTAGCTTGGAGAAGGATGAACATTGGAGCAAGAACAAGCATGGAGATGATGCCATGCGCAAGGGGAACAAGAACGGAGTTACAAGTGATGATTTCAGGACTTTGAAGCCACCATAATGGGTGCATGAAGCCTTGGACGAAATATACAAGATGCCACTTCATAAATTTCGTCCCGAGGCTATTCTAGGTGCTGCGTCACCTTATTATTGGGCCAGGCCCTTGTAATTTCGAAATACATAAGTATAGGCTATTTTTAGAGTCCGTATGTGTGGGGAAACAAGAGATAGGGTTGATTTCGGACCCCTCCACCAAGGGCCACGAAATTCCCCCCTCTTCCTCCATATATACAGCCCTTAGGGCGCCATTTAGACTTTGGGTTTTGTTTAGATTAAAGTTCGCCATAGCTGCAACTTCGCGTACTTCGTTTGTGTTCAACGACCAGACAAAGGCGTCACAGAACCCCACCTTGATCAATAAAGCTTTCATCTTATATTCGCAATATCCAGATTGCAATCTCAGATTCTTGCTTGTTCTTCGTTTGCTCGCAGGAAACAGACCCTCGTGGTCAGGTTGATCATGCTCCGGCATGGTCAATAACCTCTCGGAGTTGGTTTAGCGATTGCTAAGGCGCGACGTCCTCGCACGTGCGTAGTCGAATCGTCAAAGTCGACTTCCACCAAAGCGAAATCTATCATCTCATCGAAAGATGGGACACCTTTGCTTCTATCAAGTGGTATCAGATTTCCAGGTTGCTCGGTGAGATTTTACAGTTTTTCGTAGTTTAGATCGAGTCTTTTCTTCATACCTATAGTCCATGAAAAAGCCACACAAAAAAATTAGGGTTAGTTCATCATATCCGAACCAGTCTGAGCCATTGCATAATCTTTTTAGGGTTTTGCTTTGTTGAATTTGCGGTTGCATCGTCGTGTCTAGTTGCTGGTCTTAGAGTCTAGTCTTTTAGAGTTTCGAGTTCTGGTCATAAGTTGTCACACCGCCGCCGCACCATCATCATCGCCCCTGCCATCTACCACCACCGCTTATCCGCCACCGCTTCAAATCCGTATCCATATACCACCACCGCTGTCATATACCACCACCGCTGCCATCTACCACCATATATCCACCACCAATCCGAGTTCTTGTCATATTAGGTTTGTTTTCGAGATCCATCTACATTCCGATTTGTGTTTCCTTGCCGGAGTAGGTTTCGGAAAAAAAAATTGACCACCCTCCGTTTAGGCCCAAAATTTTTCGAAACCGCACTTGTCGAAATTTTTTCTGGCTATCCTATTTTTAGGCGTTTCTAAGCGTATTGAGACAGTCGCCGTTATAGAAAGTTTTTTTTGACCCGTTTCCAGTTTTTGGGTCCGGGCAGTCGAAAAAAAAATTGGTCAACAAAAATTTTGTGTCCATCCTGTCAGTTTGACCTGGGAAGAGTTTTGAGACACTCGCCATTATAGTGATTTTTCGCAAAAAAAAAGCAGGGCAAGAAAAAAAGAGTGAAAAAAAGCCAGAGTGTGCTTTTCCCTTGTTTACGTGCAGCGCCTTGATTTTGTTAGTGTTCTAGGCTCGCGTCTCTAGTACAGTCTAGCCTAGGACCAGCACAGTACCGTCGTTGAGCGTTTATTCAACTTTGCATCTCTGAATTGATTATTGCTGATCCTTTTTTTGCTACCATATTATAAGCCTTCCCGGCTCCACATACATCTACGTCGTGCGTTTGACTCTCCCTTGTAATCGCTCTATCCAAGCTTTGAGAGTTTTGACTACAACGGTTGCCGATCACCACCTGCTGCTGGGTAAGAACTGGTAAGAATTTGAGATTTGCTTGACGGGTTTGTGATACACCACCACCACTTCTTAGTAGTCTGTAGGATCATATTCTTGTGTGTTTCTATTTGCTGCTAACCATGGTAGGATCACAAGCCAATGAGACTGATTGGGAGAACCTGACGAACAAACAGCTACATGATAAATTTCAGCAAATGATGAGTGGACAGGTGCAAGATGTGCTAAACAGATTTGACGAGGGCATGGAGAAGGTAGATGGCATTGAGAAGACGTTCGAAACAAAGCTTGATAGCAAGTTTAATGAATTGCTTGTGCGTTTTCCACCACCACCGCCGGCTGCACCTATCGCACCTCTGCAACAACAACAACAACAACGCCTCTTTCCGAATCAGTATGGACGAGCGAAGCGTGTTCCTATTGAGGATGGCCAAACTTCTGGTGCTGCTGTTCCTGTTGTTGATGCTTCTTTGGCTCGTGCTACTGCTGCTGCTGGTACCCAGGAGGATGATGAGTATGCGGGCGATTATGAGGATGAGGTTGATCAAAATCCGAACTACATGCAGCCACCGGCACCACCACCAGCAGGTCGACCTCAGGTATATATTCGTAATGGTAGGCCTGCACCACCACCTCAGGTACAAGATGATGTCCATATTCCTAAACTGAAATTGAATATTCCACCATTTGAGGGTAGATATGTTCCTGATATATATCTTACTTGGGAGTTAGAAACTGAACAACATTTTACATGTTTACAATATCCCGAGAAGAGACGGGTTGCTGCTGCTGTTTGTGCTTTCACTAGTTTTGCATGTGTCTGGTGGTCTGAACATTGTAGATTATATCCTATTCCAACTACTTGGGCTGCTTCGAAAACTGCTATGCGTACGCGTTGGGTTCCACCATATTATCAATGTGAATTGCTTCAAAAATTGCAGCATTTAAGACAAGGGAAAAATTCTGTAGAAGAATATTATCAGGAATTACAAACTGGCATGATTCGATGTGGTATTATTGAGGAGAATGAAGCTATGCTTGCACGTTTTCTGGGTGGATTAAATAGAGAGATTCAGACCATTCTAGACTATAAGGAGTATACTAATATCACTCGTTTATTCCATCTTGCTTGTAAAGCTGAATGTGAAGTGCAGGATCGACAAGCATTGGCGCGAACTAACTTTTCTGTAGGCCGACCTTCATCATGGACACCGCGTGCATCTTCTACTTCAACTGCACCAGCACCTCAATCAGGTGCCTCCTCCAGCCGTGATACAAGAAAACAGGCACAACCACCATTATCTGCCAAGAGCGCACCTGTCGGGCCTGCACAGAGTTCTTCTTCTTCCATGGCATCAACAGGGCACACAAGTGATATTATTTGTCGTCGTTGTAAGGGAGGAGGTCATTATGCGAGAGAATGCAAATCTCCACGTGTGATGATTGCTACCGAGGGTGGTGGATATGAGTCCGCTAGTGACTATGATGAGGAGACTTTGGCTCTTATTACACGTGAAGAACATGGTGGAGATGATTCTGGTCATGAGACGCAATACATGGCTCCTGAAGACGCTGACAGGTATGAATGTTTAGTTGCTCAACGTGTTTTGACTGTGCAGGTCACACAAGCTGAGCAAAATCAGAGGCACAATTTGTTCCATACCAAGGGAGTTGTGAAGGAATGTTCTGTGCGCGTCATAATAGACGGAGGGAGCTGCAACAACTTGGCTAGCATGGAGATGGTGGAGAAGCTTTCTCTCACCACAAGACCACATCCACATCCTTACTACATCCAATGGTTCAACAACAGCGGCAAGGTTAAGGTAACACGTATTGTTCATGTGCATTTTAGTATCTCTACATATGCTGATTATGTTGATTGTGATGTGGTACCTATGCAAGCATGGTCCTTATTACTTGGTAGACCATGGCAATTTGATAAAAATTCTGTACACCATGGTAGAAACAATCACTATACTCTTGTTCATAAGGATAAAAATATTACTTTGCTTCCTATGACTCCTGATTCCATTTTGAAAGATGATATTAATAGAGCTAATAAAGCAAAACAGGAGAAGAATAAGAGTGAAAATTAGATTGTGGCAAAAGAATTTGAGTAACAAATGAAGCCTAATAATAAACCATCTAGTGTTGCTTCTGAAATTAAATTGAAAAGTGCATGTTTATTTGCCACCAAATCTGATATTGATGAGCTAGATTTCAGCAAATCTGTTTGCTATGCTTTTGTGTGCAAAGAGGCATTATTTTCATTCGAGGACGTGCCTTCCTCTTTGCCTCCTGCTGTCACTAACATTTTGCAGGAGTTCGCTGACGTTTTCCACAAGACGTGCCACCGGGATTACCGCCTATTCGAGGGATTGAGCATCAGATTGACTTAATTCCCGGTGCTTCACTGCCAAACCGTGCACCATATCGTACCAATCCAGAGGAGACGAAGGAGATTATGCGTCAAGTACAAGAGCTTCTCGACAAAGGTTATATACGCGAATCCCTTAGTCCTTGTGCTGTTCCTATTATTCTAGTGCCGAAAAAGGATGGTACATCACGTATGTGTGTTGATTGTAGAGGCATTAATAATATTACTATTCATTATCGTCATCCTATTCCTAGGCTAGATGATATGCTTGATGAATTGAGTGGCTCTACAATATTCTCCAAAGTTGATTTGCGTAGTGGATACCATCAAATTTGTATGAAATTGGGAGATGAATGGAAAACATCATTTAAAACTAAGTTTGGATTATATGAGTGGTTAGTCATGCCTTTTGGGTTAACTAATGCACCTAGTACTTTCATGAGATTAATGAACGAAGTTTTACGTGCTTTCATTGGACGATTTGTGGTAGTTTACTTTGATGAGATATTGATTTATAGCAGATCTTTGGAAGAACATTTGGAACATTTACGTGCTGTTTTTATTGCTCTACGTGATGCACATTTGTTTGGTAACCTTGGGAAGTGCACCTTTTGCACCGACCGAGTATCTTTTCTTGGCTATGTTGTTACTCCACAAGGAATTGAAGTTGATAAAGCCAAGATTGAAGCTATTGAGAGTTGGCCGCAGCCCAAAACGGTCACACAAGTGAGGAGTTTTCTTGGCCTCGCTGGATTCTATAGGCGTTTTGTGAGAGATTTCAGCACCATTGCTGCACCTCTCAATGAGCTTACAAAGAAAGATGTGTCTTTTCTTTGGGGTACCGCACAGGAAGAAGCCTTCACGGTATTGAAAGATAAGTTGACACATGCTCCTTTACTCCAACTTCCTGATTTTAATAAGACTTTTGAGCTTGAATGTGATGCTAGTGGAATTGGATTAGGAGGTGTGTTATTACAAGATGGCAAACCTGTTGCATACTTTTCTGAAAAATTGAGTGGGCCTAGTCTGAATTATTCTACTTATGATAAAGAATTATATGCTCTTGTTCGGACTTTAGAAACATGGCAACATTATTTATGGCCCAAAGAATTTGTTATACATTCTGATCATGAATCTTTGAAACATATTAAAAGTCAAGCTAAACTGAATCGTAGACATGCTAAATGGGTTGAATTCATTGAGACTTTCCCTTATGTCATTAAACACAAGAAGGGAAAGAAAATGTTATTGCTGATGCATTGTCTCGTCGCTATACTATGCTTTCACAACTTGACTTCAAAATATTTGGTTTGGAGACCATCAAAGATCAATATGTGCATGATGCTGATTTTAAAGATGTAATGCAGAATTGTAAAGAAGGAAGAATGTGGAACAAGTTTGTCGTTAAGATGGTTTGTGTTTCGTGCTAACAAGCTATGCATTCCAGCTAGCTCCGTTCGTCTTTTGTTGTTGCAGGAGGCGCATGGAGGAGGATTAATGGGACACTTTGGCGTGAAGAAGACGGAGGACGTACTTGCTACACATTTCTTTTGGCCAAAGATGAGACGGGATGTTGAGCGTTTTATTGCTCGCTGCACTACATGTCAAAAAGCTAAGTCACGACTCAATCCTCATGGTTTATATATGCCTTTGCCTGTACCTAGTGTTCCTTGGGAGGATATATCTATGGACTTTGTTTTAGGTTTACCTCGAACAAAGAAGGGGAGGGATAGCATATTTGTTGTCGTGGATAGATTCTCGAAAATGGCACACTTTATACCATGTCATAAAAGCGATGATGCTGTTAATGTTGCTGATTTGTTCTTTCGTGAAATTATTCGCTTGCATGGTGTGCCAAATACTATTGTTTCAGATCGTGATACTAAATTTCTTAGCCACTTTTGGAGATGTTTATGGGCTAAGTTGGGGACTAAACTGCTTTTTAGTACTACTTGTCACCCCCAAACTGATGGACAAACTGAAGTAGTCAATAGAACATTGTCTACTATGCTTAGGGATGTTTTGAAGAGTAATAAGAAAATGTGGGAGGAATGCTTGCCTCATATTGAATTTGCTTATAATCGTTCATTGCATTCTACTACTAAGATGTGCCCTTTTGAAGTTGTGTATGGTTTCCTACCTCGTGCACCTATTGATTTGTTGCCTCTTCCATCTTCGGAGAAGGTTAATTTTGATGCTAAACAACGTGCTGAATTGATTTTAAAGATGCATGAGTTAACTAAGGAAAACATTGAGCGTATGAATGCTAAATATAAACTTGCTGGAGATAAGGGTAGAAAACATGTTGTGTTTGCACCTAGAGATCTTGTTTGGTTACATTTGCGTAAGGATAGATTTCCTGATTTGCGCAAATCAAAGCTAATGCCACGTGTTGATGGTCCCTTTAAGGTGTTAGAGAAAATAAATGATAATGCATATAAACTTGAGCTGCCAGCAGATTTTGGGGTTAGTCCCACTTTTAACATTGCAGATTTGAAGCCTTATTTGGGTGAGGAAGATGAGCTTCCGTCGAGGACGACTTCATTTCAAGAAGGGGAGGATGATGAGGACATCAATACCATTGTTAAACCCACAGCCCCTACTGCTACATATACGGGACCAATTACTAGAGCTCGCGCTCGCCAATTAAATTATCAGGTACTTTCGTTTCTTGGTAATGATTCTAATGTTCATGAGAATATGATGCTGCCTAAATTGGATACATTTGTTTTGCTTACAAATGAAGGGCCTAGCTTGGAGAAGGATGAACATTGGAGCAAGAACAAGCATGGAGATGGTGCCATGCGCAAGGAGAACAAGAACGGAGTTACAAGTGATGATTTCAGGACTTTGAAGCCACCATAATGGGTGCATGAAGCCTTGGACGAAATATACAAGATGCCACTTCATAAATTTCGTCCCGAGGCTATTCTAGGTGCTGCGTCACCTTATTATTGGGCCAGGCCCTTGTAATTTCGAAATACATAAGTATAGGCTATTTTTAGAGTCCGTATGTGTGGGGAAACAAGAGATAGGGTTGATTTTGGACCCCTCCACCAAGAGCCACGAAATTCCCCCCCTCTTCCTCCATATATACAGCCCTTAGGGCACCGTTTAGACTTTGGGTTTTGTTTAGATTAAAGTTCGCCATAGCTGCAACTTCGCGTACTTCGTTTGTGTTCAACGACCAGACAAAGGCGTCACATAACCCCACCTTGGTCAATAAAGCTTTCATCTTATATTCGCAATATCCAGATTGCAATCTTAGATTCTTGCTTGTTCTTCGTTTGCTCGCAGGAAACAGACCCTCGTGGTCAGGTTGATCGTGCTCCGGCGTGGTCAATAACCTCTCGGAGTTGGTTTAGCGATTGCTAAGGCGCGACGTCCTCGCACGTGCGTAGTCGGATCGTCAAAGTCGACTTCCACCAAAGCGAAATCCATCATCTCATCGAAAGACGGGACACCTTTGCTTCTATCATTCTGCGTCTGTGTGTGTGAAGCGAAGTCTTCGGTGGAGGAAGTAATTTAAGTGTGTGTGGCTTCATCGTAGAGAGGTGATGTGTACGGCAGAGGCCACCAACGAGGGGTGCTAGAGAGAAGATGCCCGTAGAGAGGGAAGAGAAGGCGTGTGCGCGTGAGAGGAGTCAACATCGAGAACGTGTTTGTTCGAGAGATACTGAGGAAGACTACTATATATCGATGGTGCATGTAGGAGGGAATTAAATGAAGGGATGGTCTTATTGGTTTCGAGGATATAGGGAAAGAGTGAGAGAGGGGGGTAGCTAGAAGGAGATTATTAAGTGTGAGTGTGTGTTTTACCCATCCAGGCGGAAGTTATGTGCATACAAGAAGAGAATGATTCGATGTGGGGTTAGGGATGAGGGTAATTAACTATGTATGCAGACATAGGAGACCTTAAACGTGCATTTGCAAGAGGTACACATGTATATGTGGGATGTGTGTGTTTGTGTGTGTGTGTGTGCATGCATGATCGAGATAAAAGAAACAAGACTTAACTCATAATATCAACGACATGGGAGAGACATATCGGTATGGCAATATGCATTCATGTGAGAGTGGAGGGAGGAAGGCCCGATAATTGAGCATGTGTTTTTGTCTTTAAGAGATAGTAGCGTGGGCGGGAGCATGCATCTATGGCGAGCAGAGGGAGCGAGACACAATAATTGTGCAAAAGAGATCAACGTATAGATGCATGTATGGAGAGACAGATATAGCGTGCGTGATAGGAAGCAAGAGAGCATGCGAGAAAGAAATGTTGACGGAGAAACTACAGATAGATATAGAGATAGAGATGCTAGCTAGAGGGACATTGGCTAGTTTGTGTGTTAGAGATGACCGCTGAGTGGTTCAGAGGGTTAAGTTATGTGTGTGCGAGAGAAAGATAAAAAGAGGGCGTATGACTGCATGTAGAGAGAAACATATATAGTGTGCGTGATAGGAAGCAAGAGTGAGGGTGAGAAAGAAGGTTGATGGAGAAACAGATAAATAGAAAGATAAAGATGCTAGCTAGTGTGTGTTAGAGATAAGAGTCGAGTGGATTAGAAGGCTGAGTTATGTGTGTGGGTGTGAGAGAGATAGAGAGAGGGTGCATGTGAGTCACATACAAACAAATATGAGAGAGAAATGTGATCCCATCAGACGGAATTTTGTGTTTGCGGGAGAGAAAGATATTTCACAACCAGAGTGATAGCTAGAGAGACATATCAGGCGACATGGGATATCTCTAGGGAGAGAGAGTGTGTGTGAGTGACATACAAGAGAATGTGGAGACATATGAGACCCTGGGATAAAAGTTTGTATTTGTGTGTGAGAAAGAGATAGTTAAGAGGAAGCAGAGTTGTACCTTCTCATACCTAAGGAGCGCAAGATATCTCTGTGTGAGAGGGGGTGTGCGAGTGGCACACAGGGGAATAGTTGAGAGAAATGAGACCCCGGGAGACAAAGTTTGTGTTTGTGTGAGAGAAAGAGATTTCACATGGAGAATCATAGTTACAGGCACATATCAGGGAGCGAGGTATACTTAGAGAGAGATACAGTGAAGGTCGAGGGACAGAGTACCGTGAGTGTGTTTTGAAGATAAAAGATCATGGTCGACATACAAGTAGCACGAGAGATACCCGAGAGACGATGAAGGCGTATAGGTCTAGAGAGATTTATAAGCATGAGCGATAGCTATATGAGATGAATATCTGGATTAAAGGGGATTCAAATATTTAAACTAGAGAACGCGACATCGATAATATCATAACAAAAATTGGTTTGTCAAACATGCATATTGATTCGAATTTGGGGACACGTGTAATGTTATATAGTTTATCAACATTAGTGATCCATAGATTCTTTAATTAGAGACAATGCATGGTTTATATGCAATTAATGTCTAAACAGAATTACACTATATTGTAAGTGCATCTAGTGCCCCTTAGTGATTTTGGTGTATTGAAGACTTATAGGGTTAAGGGACTGATGCGTTTGTGAGTGTACACAGGTATATAAGTCTATGAGGAGTTTGATATTTACAGAGAAAGTCGACCCCTAAAAATTAAGTTCTTCAAATGAAGACTTTGGATTTCTGAAGACTTTCTAAAGACTTTGAAAGTGAAGAAATTGGTGTGACCTTGAAGACCTGGCAATCATTCGAGGAACATGAAGCGTGAAGACTTTTGTTTTCGTAGTTTCATTTTCTCTTTCTTGAGTCATAGGAAACACCGTACTGTTAAAGGGTGTCGAGGAAATACTAAGGAAAATTTTCCATGTGATGCTCAACTCAAAATCCTACACCTACCAATCCCTTCGAGTGAAGCCATTGGAAATCTCATACAGTTCAGTCATATTCTTCAGTGACAGAGACGAAGTTCTTCTGGTCTCTGAGGAATTTGTTCTGACCGAGGAGTTAGGAATTCGCCAGTGCGGATTGCCTACACAGTGAGGAACATGATAGCCCTGAGGAATTTGAGAGCCAAAATTCCGACCGTTGTTGTGCTATGTGCCAGCTGTCCCAAAATATCTACCCACCTAACGGTCATATCATTGAAGGGCATTTATGTCTTATCATGTCGGGCTGCTCCCTAGGCTATAAATAGCCGCCCCCTACAACCACTAGCTGGTTGGCTGCTCCAAGAGAAACTGACAGTTGTCATTTGAGAGCATCCCATCCTCCGAGGACTTTGAGCGAAAATCATCAAGTGAGGAAAACCCAAACCCAACACACCTACAACCCAAAGTGATTGAGCATCACTGAATAGATTGATCCTGCGTGGATCTAACGCTTGTTACCTTTGAAGACTGTGCTTCTTCCAGATGGTTAGGCGTCATGGTCTAGAGCATGCAAGAGGAATTGTGGATCGCCGAGTGACCTAGTCTGTGAAGGTTTGGAAGTCACCTAAAGACTTACCACGAGTGATTGGGCGAGGTCTATGTGACCTTAGATCAAGGAGAATACGATGAGGACTATGTGTCCGGGACTGTGTGTCCTCGAGTTTAAATACTCAGCCGCTCCAACAGACGTACAGCTGAGAGAGCAGTTGGAACTGGTGTACCAAATCATTGTCTTCACCAAGCTTACTGGTTCTATTTCCTCAACTCTTTCATTTCCTCATTTATGTTGTTGTGTGCTTGTTCATATCTGTTTGAAGACTTTGACTGAAGACTTTCTCCATTTCCTCAGTTCAATTTCTTCAGTCTGTCCGTCTTCATCCTGTGTTGTCCTGTGCTTACGCTTTCTGTACTCTGTGCTTGTCTTCATTTCATCATGATGACTATGCTTGTGTTCTGCTATGTTTACTTTAGAGTACTTATTCCGCTGCAAGTAGTTCTTCATTTAGGAATTTCCTCACCAGCGAATTCCTCAGTGAAGAATTCATAAAAATCGCCTATTCACCCCCATCTAGTCGATATAACGCACTTTCAATTGGTATCAAAGCAAGGTACTCCCTTGTTCTATGTGATTTTGGTTTAACCACCTGGAGTTTTAGTTGTGTCGACCGCAGGTATGATCAAGGTCTCTGCTGGGTGTCCTACCTTCGATTGAACGGACTACCCCTACTGGAAGAATAAGATGCGGATGCATCTTGACGCAATTGATAACGATCTCTGGTATGTTGTGGAAAATGGTGTTCCCTCAGTCACACCTTCTCTAAATGCTACTGATGTGAAGAGATTCAAGCAACTCGATTCTCAAGCGAAGAATATCATATGTGGCCATCTGAGCAAAGGGCAGTATGGAAGAGTGAGTGCTTTGGAAACTGCTAAGCTTATCTGGGATAGGCTGTCCAAAGTGAATGAAGGAGTCTCAACTCAATGTTACTCTTGTGTTGACGTTGTCCGCAATCTCTTCAACCGCTTCAAAAGACTCAACAATGAAAATGTTCAGCAAACCTTCGATCGCCTCACTGACATCTCAAATGAGCTTCAAGCGCTTGGCGCCACTGACATCACCGACCATGAGGTGGTGAAGAAATTGCTGAGATCACTCGATTCTTCATTTGATACTCTAGCACTAATGATTCAAGAGCGTCTTGATTACAAGTCACTTGATCCCGCTGATATCCTCGAGAGGCTAAATACTCATGAGTTCCAGCTTGCTGAGAAGAGAGATCTCTATGGTTCGAGCTATGGCAGATCACGTGCTCTGTAGGCCAAGGCAGTCTCTGAGTCTGAAGACGAAGCTCTGCCAGCAGCCTTGGTGATCCTGAAGAACTGAGCCAGGAACTAGCACTGCTCGTGAAGAAATTTCAGAAGTTCTGAAGACGTGGCCGCTTTGGAAAATCCTCAAGGAGCAATGATTCCTCATCCAGTGACTACAAGAAGAGGCTATGCCACAAATGCAAGAAACCTAGTCACTACATTCAAGATTGCCCTCAGTGGGATAAGGAATTAAAGAAGAAGAAATACAAGGACTACAGTTTTGATGACGCAAAGAAGAAGAAGAAATCTTCAAAATCTTCATCATCAAAATCCTCGAAGTCTTCATCTCACAGGAAGAGCAGCTCCAAGAAGGCTCGGCCATTCATTGGCAAGGAAATGGACTCTGAGGAACATGAGGACGAGGAGGCATCTGAGGAGTCCGAGTCTGGTGTGGCGAGCCTAGCTCTCGCTACTGCATTCGTCAGCAAGTCTATCTTCAACTCTGAAGAAAATGGCTTCACCAACAAGGCTGATGAAGGCAATGATGAGTATGCTCCCACCTATTGCTTCATGGAAAAGGGTGCCAAGGTAACTAAATACGCATCCTCTGAATCTAGTGAGGATGAATCTAATGAAAACCTCAAGCCCAGCTACTCTAAACTTGCTAAGATTGCTGTAAAACAACAAAAGGCTTTTGAAAAGGTTCAAAACATGCTAGATAAAAGTGATGATATGTTGGGTGAAGAAATGGATCGCACTAAAACCTTGACTGAAAATCTTCAGAGACTTCAGTCCAAGTTTGACAACCTTCAAGGTCATCATAACACTCTCTTATCTGATCACGAGAAGCTTTCTTATGAATTTCTTCAAAGAAATCAAGATCTTGAGAAGCTAAGAGTGGATTATGAAGATCTTCAGATGGAGCGCGATTCATTACTTGCTCAACAAATCAGCGCTACTCAGGAAGAATTTGTTCCTCCATGTCTGAATTGCATTGAACGTGAATCTGCTAATTCTTCACCTGAATGTTCTTCTAATGCTACAAATTCTTCATATGTCTCTGCTATCACTAATTCCTCATGTGAGGACATTGGTAGTATCATTGATGATGCAGGGCTGAAGGAATTGTACATGGCATGCATGTACAAAAGCCTCAAAGGGCATCAGACTCTTTGTGATGCGCTTAAAAAGCATATCCTCAACAAGAACCCTAGGAAAGAGGGTATTGCCTTTGAGAGGAAACTCAATGTTGATGGAACCTATTGGAAGGCTGAGCAGTACCCCAAAACCTCATAGGTTGCTGCAAAGGGACCTCCAGTTGATCCATCAAATTTATCTGGCTTTACATGTGAATCTCCTCATTCTTCTGATGAGTCATTTGACTCCAACTATAAACTGTTCAAAAATCAGAATGGTGAAGTATTTGCTAGATATGTTGGCACTAACTACAGGAACGGTTCCCCTATGAAGAAAATCTGGGTTCCCAAAAGTTGCCTTGAAAGTATTCAGGTGAATGTCCTCATGACACCACCTGTGAAGAATAGGAACTCCAGATCAAATTCTTCATATGGACCAAATTCTTCATATGGATCCAAGTCCTCATACAGACCAAATTCCTCACGTGGATCAAATTCCTCAAAAGGATCAAAGTCCTCATATGATCATCATCGTGCTAACCCCTCTGTTTCGTAGGGTAGAGTTAAGGGCTATGAATATGAGCATTATTCTTCTAATCATTATGTTCATAAGTCCTTGAAGAATTTCTCTGCTTATTCATATGCTTATCCTAACCCCTCTTATGTGAAACGAAGTGGACTGGCTTCTATGCCACCTTTTTCATATGGTGCTCGCAGAGTGATGAATTCTTTGCCACCCCTTCAGATGTGGGTGGTGAAGAAAAAGAACTAATCTCTTATGCAGGGTCAGATCTCCAGACGTGCATAAAACATCTGAAGAATTTGCTGGAGACCTGAACATTGCCTGAAAGGATGCAGGCTAATCATGAGGAAATGAACCTTCATTTCTCACGTCCTCATACTGTTTTATTTGTTCTATTGCTTGACGAAATTGATCTGATGATATTGATGTCATATTCTTCACTGATGAAGTATATGAGTTCATAAGTTGCACTAATTCATCTGCAGGATGATCAACCCAAAGCAAATGAGTGGGTCCTCGATAGTGGATGTACAAATCACATGACTGGTGACAAGAATCTATTTATGGATGCTCCTTTATCACCGTCGCATCTGAAGCATATCATCTTCGCTGAGAAAGGCAAAAGTCAGGTATTGGGTCTAGGTAAGGTTGCGATCTCAAAGGATCGACACATGGACAAAGTCATGCTTGTCGAGTCCTTAGGATACAACCTCATGTTTGTCTCAATGCTTTGTGATCTTGATATGGTTGTTGTCTTTGGCAAATATCGTTGTGTTGTGATCATGGAAGCTGATAATTCCAAAGTCTTCGAAGGCTTTAGGAGAGGAGACTTGTACATTGTTGATTTCTCTATAGGACCACAACCGGCCGTATGCCTACTTACAAAAGCTTCAGAAGGCTGGCTATAGCATCGACGACTTGGTCATGCTGGCATGAGGAATTTGCACACGCTTGCAAAGAAGAAGCATGTCATTGGCATTGAGAATGTTAAATTCCTCAAGGATCACTTATGCAGAGCCTGTGAAGCTGGAAAGATGACAAAGGCCAAGCATCCAACAAAGACTATCATGACTACCACTCAACCATTTGAATTGCTTCATATGGATCTCTTTGGCCTAATCATTATTCTGCCGTTACTAATGATGCATCTCTATATGGTTTTGTTACTGTTGATGATTATTCTCGTTACACATGGGTGCACATTGTCACTTACAAACATGAGGTGCAGGAAGTCTTCAAACGATTTTCCTCGAGGGCTTCAACCAACTTTGGTGTGAAGATCAAGCACATCAGAAGTGACAATGGGACTGAGTTCAAGAATTCTAGTCTTGATGACTATCTTGATGAACTTGGTATTACTCATGAGTTATCTGCTCCTTATACTCCTCAGCAGAATGGCGTCATGGAGTGCAAGAAGAGAACTCTTGTTGAGATGGCTCGCACTATGCTTGATGAATACAAGACGCCTCGTCGTTTCTGGATTGAGGCTATTGATACTGCATGCCACATCATCAACAAAGTATATCTTCACAAATTCTTCAAGAAGACTGCTTATGAACTCCTCACTGACAAGAAACCCAATGTGAGTTACTTCAAAGTCTTTGGTGCTAAATGTTGGATTAGAGATCCTCATCACAATTCTAAATTTGCACCAAAAGCACATGTGGGTTTTATGCTTGGTTACGGAAAGGACTCGCACACCTACAAAGTCTTCAACAACGTTCTACATAAGGTTGTTGAAACTGTAGATGTGCGGCTCGATGAAACTAATGGCTCGCAAAGAGAGCACCTACCTTCTGTGTTAGATGAACCAACACCTGAGGAATCTATCAAGTTCAAGGCTACTGAGGATGTCATTCCTACCGAAGAATCTACTGAAGAATTCGTTCCAGAACGTGATGAACGTTAAGCTGGCGCACCTGAAGAAAATGGTCCTGAGGAAAATGCTCCCGAAGAAAATGCGGATCAAATTCCTCGAAGACAACCCACTCATCCTCGCATTGCAAACGAAGTGCAAATCGAGAAGATCATCGATGACATTGAAGCACCAGGTCCTCTCACACGCTCAAAAGCTTCACATTTGTCTAACTTTTGGGGGCAGTTTGCTTTTGTCTCTATCACAGAGCCCACTAAGGTAGATGAAGCATTTTTGGAGCCTGAGTGGATTCAAGCTATGCAAGAAGAATTACATCAGTTCGAGCTCAACAACGCCTGGGAACTGGTCAAACGTCCAGATCCTCGAAAGCACACCATTATTGGCACAAAGTGGACCTACCACAACAAGCAAGATGAAAATGGTCTTGTGGTGAGGAATAAGGCACGGCTTGTATCTCAAGGCTACACACAGGTTGAAGGAATTGATTTTGATGAAACTTTTGCACCTGTTGCTAGACTTGAGGCTATTCGCATATTACTTGCTTATGCTAACCATCATGATATTATCTTACAACAAATGGATGTGAAAAGTGCATTCCTCAATGGTAAGCTTGAGGAAGAAGTATTTGTTGCTCAACCCCCAGGTTTTGAAGATCCAAAGCATCCCGACAAAGTCTTCAGACTCAATAAGGCCCTGTATGGCCTCAAGCAGGCCCCTTGGGCGTGGTATGATACTTTGAAGGAATTCCTCATGAAGAAAGCCTTCAAACCCGGTTCACTCGACCCAACTCTTTTCACTAAATCTTATGATGGTGAATTGTTTGTGTGCCAAATTTATGTTGATGATATCATTTTTGGCTGTATTGACCAACATTACAGTGATGAATTTGCCTATATGATGAGTGAAGAATATCAAATGTCTATGATGGGAGAATTGAAATTCTTTTTAGGTCTTCAAATTCGTCAACAGCGCAATGGCATATTCATATCTCAGGAGAAATACCTCAAGGACGTATTGAGGAAATTTGGCATGCAAGATTGCGAAGGGGTCAAAATTCCAATGCCCACAAATGGCCATCTATGCACTGATGATAATGGTAAAGACTTCGATCAAAAGGTATACCGCTCCATGATTGGCTCTTTATTGTACCTATGTGCATCTAGGCCGGATATTATGCTTAGTGTTTGCATGTGTGCCCGATTTCAAGCTACACCGAAGGAATCACACCATAAGGCTGTGAAGCGTATTCTTCGATATCTAGCTCACACACCAACACTTGGATTATGGTATCCCAAGGGCTCTTCGTTTGATCTCATTGGATATTCAGACTCTGGCTATGCTGGCGATCGTGTGGACCGCAAGTCAACTCAGGCACATGCCATTTCCTTGGACGATCTTTGGTCTGTTGGTCCTCGAAGAAACAGAACATATCACTCTCCACTGTAGAAGCTGAGTACATTGCTGCTGGATCATGCTGTGCTCAATTACTATGGATGAAGCAAACACTCAAGGACTATGGCATCAACATGAAGAATGGGCCTCTCTACTGCGACAAAGAGAGCATTTTCAAGATTGGTCATAACCCAGTTCAGCACTCGAAGACAAAGCACGTCCAAATTCCTCATCATTTTCTTGGTGATCATGTGTTGAAGGGCGACATCTCCATCGACCACGCAAGCACTAAAGACCAGCTGGCCGATATCTTCACTAAGTCCTTGGATGAGAAGAGATTTAGCAAGTTGCGGTGTGAGCTAAATATCTTAGAATCTTCGAATGTTCTCTGAAATGGACATACATCCTAACACTTATGCTGATTTGATGACTTAGAAGCACAACAACGAAGTAACGTTTTTCTTCAATCAATGAAGACTAACCCTCTAAGTGTGAAGAAATTAATGAAGAAATTGATTCTCAGAGCCCTACGACAATTGTACGCGGTGTATGAAATCAGCTTTCTTATACGGTGGGTTACGCCACCAATCAAAGTTGAAAATCTTCAATTTGAGTTTTTCTTCGTTTTTGAAATTCCTCACTTTTTCAAATTCTTCATCTTTGCATTGTCTTCACTCTTTCCGCTGTTGTTCTTCATCTGAATATATATATACATACATATATATATATATATATATATATATATGAGTTTATGTCCTCTACAGCATTCACTTATTGCTAATTCTTCAAAATGATTTCTTCTGCTAAGTGAATGTGATCGGACCCTTCCCCCTCTATGCTAAAGTCAATCCGATCTATTCACAAATTCTTCATGTGCGTTCTATTTGAAACTCGTTCAAAATCTTCACTGGGTCCTTGACAGCTGAAGAAACTGCGAACGGAACTTTTAACTTATCTTATCTAAATTTTTGGCTTTGCCGCTCAAACTGTTCCGCATCCCACGACAATACTTATCTATTCACCCACGATCCTACATGATCGCCACCTCTCAGGACGTGGTTGACACATGTCAAGCAAATGAGAAGGGCCAGGGGCACGTTTGTCCGATTTCCTCGGGCATACAGATTTTCACTCCCACTATAAATACCCTCGCCTCTTCCTCACTTCGTTTTTACTCCGCTCGTTCTCATTCCCGCTCGAGCTTCTCAAACCCTAGCGCTGCCGCTACTTCATCGCCACCGGTGAGGAAGAGCTTCACTGCCTCGACCTCGTCGCTGTCGTACTCACCCCGGTTGCGGATTTCTTCACTCTGCCGCTGCCGTAGCCGTCTTCCTCTGCCGAGTTAGGGCGTGGAAGATCTGAACTGACGAACTTCACATCTACTCTTCCCAGTTCGTCGTGTTCTTCATCAAGGGTAAAAAACTTACTTTTACTGCCCTCTTTGATTCAGATGTTTTCTTGAAAATCTTCAAAGGTGTTTATTCTTCAAATCTTCACACATTGAACAATTCACATATCATCTGCTCTTGATGCGTTTCTCTAAGCAATTATTTTCTTCAAGATTCCTCAATTGTGTGGATTTTCAATCTGTACAACTCTGGAACCTAAGATAAAGAACACTTACTGAAATTCTTCAAGACTCATCTGGTCAAATTCCTCAAACCTATTCTTTTTGAAAAATCTTCTGAGAATGCATATGACCTCTCCAAATTCCTCGCAACTATACTCTGTTCACAGGTACAAATGTCCGCTGTTGAATCACTAGGTTCTCATCAACTTAACACATTTGCAGCGTTCCTCGAAGAGAAGTTGCACACCTCTTCAGAAACTTCAGTTGTTCATATTCCTCAGCTGAAGAAAATGGCTGACGGTAAGAAGCCACAGAAGGGTGGAAAGAGGCCTGAGGTCAATACTGCTTTCGAAATCCCTGAGGACATATACAAGGATTATTGCACTCCTGATGAGGCCAAATTTGGCAAGGAGGACAAAAAATAGCGCAAGGTGCGCATACAAAGGATAGAGAGGAGATGGGCACGGGAATGGAGGGAGTACATGTATGTTACTCCCAAGTATATGAAGAAATTCGCACTCAACCCTCCATGCCCAAGACTTCCATTGGCACCAGGCCAATTGGCAGATCCCACCAGCCTCAAGCACGGTGAGGATTATCCTGATGAATGGGCAAAGCGCTAGGCCAAACTGGCCAAACACGCAAAGGAAGCAGTGAGGAAATTTAATGAAGACTCTGCTGCTGCTGCTACCGCCGCTGAGGCCTCTGCTAGTAAGCCGAAGAAGGCAATGCCTAAGAAGCCTGCACATAAGGAAAGTGCTTCACCCTCAATGCCCTCACGGCCAAGTTCCTCAGCAATGCCCTCACGGCCAGATTCTTCAAAGCCCTCATGGCCAATTCCTCAATTTGCTCCTCCTTCAAAGTCCTTAGCTCCTCCAACAAAGTCTTCAGCTGCTCCGACAAAGTCTTCAGCTGCTCCGACAAAATCCTCTGCACCTGTGCATATCGCCACGTGCCAAAGGACTACAGGCATCTCAATTGCCTCAGGAGCGTCTGCAAGTTCCTCAGCTGCACCAAATTCCTCAGCTGGCCCCTCTCTGCTGAAGAAAAAGGCCACTGCTGGATGAGGCCTTCGACCAAGTCCTCACAAGAAGCAGGTCGCCTTCCAAGTGCCCTCTGATGACGATGAGGCTGATGATGAAGAACTTGCCAAAATCATCAGAGAAAGGCAGGCCAGGGCTGCTAGAGCCAAAGGCAGCAATGTGCCAATGCTACTGGATCCGAAGTTGATCCTAGACTTCATAGATTTATGGCACAAGGACCCAAACACGCCTCTGCCGGAGATGAACCTCACTCCTGGTCAAAGTCATGTTCTGACTACCTTCATTGAAGAAGAGAAGCGGAAATTTGAAGAAGGAAGAAGACTGAAGAAAGCGCAGTACAAGAAGCAACGCTACCTAAAGGACAATGTCCTCACTCTTACCCCTGATTAACTCATTGCCTTGCAAGCTGAGATCAAGCATCTGAGTGATAAATTAAATCGCTACTATGCTGATTGGAAGGGCGCCAAGGTCCGGTTCGTCAAGCTGACGAAGACATTCACTTCAAGTGATGCTGCTCCTGTGCACATTGAAGTTACTCCGGTTGAAGCATCTGCTCAACCTACTGAAGATCATGCGAGCATCACTGATGACAATCAGGCTGCTGAAGAAAATGAAAGTACCAGGGCTGATGACTGCATTCCAGCCACTAAATAAATTGCCAGGGCATCCACTAGTGGTGCGCCTGAAGAAAGTGAAGAAGTCAGGGAAACCGCATCAGTTGCGCCTGAAGAAACTGAACCAAATTCCTCTGCTCCTCCTGCGCCTGCACCAACTCCAATTCTTCCATATGCATCAGATGCGAAGAAGACCAAGGCTGTAGAGCATGCAGCTATGAAGAAAAGGAAGGCATCAACTTCATCAGATTCTTCAGATCCGAAGAAGATGAAGCTATTGACAAGCTCAATCAACAACCCAATTGATGTCGTTCCTGTCTCATTCATGCCATCAAAGGACCTTATTCCTTGTGGTGAAGATTATGTGATTCCAAGCGAATTAGATGAAGAGAATCCTTCTGCTGCTTCGTTAGAGTAGTTGAATGAAGAAATTGAAGTAGATGCAATCCCTTCAACCCCAGTTGTCTCCTCGCCTATGCCTCAGTTCACTGCTGAAGAGGCCGACGTTGAAGAAATGGAAGATGAGGATGTGGACATTGGCTATACCACACATGTGCTAAATGATGACTTTTGGGAAAGTCAGCACCCCAACTCTCGAATGTTCACTCCACTTCAAGCAATTTCTCAGTCCCTTGCTACTACTGAAGTACAAGTGGGATCTGAAGAACCTCATGCAACCCCGTCTGTCCATGAAGAAATTCAGCCACTAGTGCTGAAGAAAATGTAAATGAAGAATTGATGACCCAGGCTGCAGCTGAAGAAGAGCCTGAAATTGTGGATCCTGAGATTGTGATTCCTGAGGTGGTGATGCAATTGACTGACACTCCTCAGCCCAAGCCAAAGGATCCCTTCTCAAAGAAGCAGAAATTCAAGGCCGATGACTTTTTCGGCGAGCATGTTTTCTTCACTGAATTCAACCCCTATTGGACTGCCAGCCAGGCCAATTTTTATTCTTCACTCATTTTCAACAAGGACAAAGTCTTTGACCTCGAGCATATTCCTCACGTAGACATGGAATCAATGCCTTGCTTCTGTCAAGTCGTCAGTATGCTTCATGATGCTGGCTTGCTCAACTTTTGCTCAGACATAGTTGATTAGAATGAAGAGCTTATTCTTCAGTTCTATGCAACGCTGCATATCACAGGTCATGCTGATGATATCAACTCTTGGGTGTTGGACTGGATGACCGAAAACACTCACTACAAGGTACCAGCCTCTGAATTGCTTCATGCCCTGCAAATCAGTCCTCCACCTGTAGGTGCTCATTGTCTGTACGAAGAGTCTAAACTCACTGCTCATTACATGCAAGTGCTCATGAAGCCTCTAAAGCCTGGTCAAGCCCCAAGGACCAAATTCCTCGTGAAGGAATTGTTGTATGTGCCAAGAACCATCTATCGCATTCTGACGAAGACTATGAGTCCCATCAAAGGCCACGACTCATCTGATGAGGAAACTGTTGGTATCATGAAGAATATGCTATTCAACATCATGAATGGCATCCCTGTCAATTATCATGATTTCTTCATGCGGACTCTGGCGAATGTTGCACTTTCTCCGTTTGAGCTGAAGCCTTATGCTCCTCGGATCATGAGATTCCTCAGAACAAGGTCTTCACTCAACTACAAAGCTGACTTTCAGAATCACCTCATCTACTTGCCCCTGATTGAGGTCCTCAAGTGGACATATTCCTCAGCTGATGAGAAGGGCAAGGCACAAGCTGTTATTGATGAAGGTATTCGTCCATTGGATGGTTAGTTCCTCAAAGCTGCATCTTCTTCCACCAATGACAACTCTGCCACTCATGATTCTGCTGCCAATGCATCCAAGCCAAATCCTCAAGCCACTGCTCCTCGTGTGATGACTGACCGTGAGCTGCTTCTTAGTCTTCACCAGAAGGTGGATCGAAACCACAAACGGGTTAAGCGTCAGTTTGGCTCTATTCTTCACAACATGACTTCTACACATAATGCAGTGAAGAAAAACCATTTCTACCTCCATGAAGTCTTCGATCGCACCTGGGCTATTCTGTCACATCTCTATGGTGAAGACGATCTGAAGCAAATGGGTTTCAAGGAAGATTTTGACTGGTCTGCTCCTCCTCCGAAGAAATACAAGAAGGTCAAGGTTCCTTCTTTGGCTAGTTCATTTTCTACATCACGCGACATGGATGAATTTGAAGACCTGGATGACACTGTGGCAAGCCCTACAATGACTCAAGACCCCAACAACGCTGGCGCTCCTCCATCATCATGATATTCTTCAGGGGCGTTAGTCCTCATTTTCAACCCTTTTGGTCATTCGATGACAAAGGGGGAGAAATTTGAGTTAGTCTTCAAGCGGGTCTATCTTATATGGGTGTGTTTTTTCTAAGTTACAACTCTCGTTCTTTTGATGACTTTGCTGGATTGAGTTGTAATCTTAAACTTTATGGTGGCCTGATACTTTTGCTGAGTTCTTATGCATGCTTATTCCTCATTAATGTGGATGCACGCATGCTGAATTACATTAGTCAACATATTTCATCATGCATTTCAAATTCTTCATATTATATGTCAAATGTGTGTATGAATTACAAGATATAGGGGGAGATCTCCATGATTATACTCTTCAAGTGTGCATTGCTTCAAAAGAAAATTCCTCACTATGCACAACTTTAGGGGGGTTCTTCTATATCTTGCAATCAAATTCCTCAACATCAGTATTTACACTTCATATGTTTATCCCCGTTGAAAACTTAACCTATATTGTCATCAATCACCAAAAAGGGGGAGATTGTAAGTGCATCTAGTGCCCCTTAGTGATTTTGGTGTATTGAAGACTTATAGGTTAAGGGACTGATGCGTTTGTGAGTGTACACAAGTCTATAGGTCTATGAGGAGTTTGATATGTACAGAGAAAGTCGACCCCTAAAAATGAAGTTCTTCAACTGAAGACTTTGGATTTCTGAAGACTTTCTGAAGACTTTGAAAGTGAAGAAATTGGTGTGACCTTGAAGACTTGGCAATCATTCGAGGAACATGAAGCGTGAAGACTTTTGTTTTCGTAGTTTCATTTTCTCTTTCTTGAGTCATAGGAAACACCGTACTGTTAAAGGGGGTAGAGGAAATACTAAGGAAACTTTTCCATGTGATGCTCAACTCAAAATCCTACACCTACCAATCCCTTCGAGTGAAGCCATTGGAAATCTCATACAGTTCAGTCATATTCTTCAGTGACAGAGATGAAGTTCTTCTGGTCTCTGAGGAATTTATTCCGATTGAGGAGTTAGGAATTCGCCAGCGCGGATTGCCTACACAGTGAGGAACATGATAGCCCTGAGGAATTTGAGAGTCAAAATTCCGACCGTTGTTGTGCTATGCGCCAGCTGTCCCAAAATATCTACCCACCTAACGGTCATATCATTGAAGGGCATTTATGTCTTATCATGTCGGGCTGCTCCCTAGGCTATAAATAGCCGCCCCCTACAACCACTAGCTGGTTGGCTGCTCCGAGAGAAACTGACAGTTGTCATTTGAGAGCATCCCATCCTCCGAGGACTTTGAGCGAAAATCATCAAGTGAGGAAAACCCAAACCCAACACACCTACAACCCAAAGTGATTGAGCATCACTTAAGAGATTGATCCTTCGTGGATCTGACGCTTGTTACCTTTGAAGACTGTGCTTCTTCCAGGCAGTTAGGCGTCATGGTCTAGAGCATCCAAGAGGAATTGTGGATCGCCGAGTGACCTAGTCTGTGAAGGTTTGGAAGTCACCTGAAGACTTACCACGAGTGATTGGGCGAGGTCTGTGTGACCTTAGCTCAAGGAGAATACAGTGAGGACTAGGTGTCGTCGAGTTTAAATACTCAGCCGCTCCAACCAGACGTACAACTGAGACAACAGTTGGAACTGGTCTACCAAATCATTGTCTTCACCAAGCTTACTGGTTCTATTTCCTCAACTCTTGCATTTCCTCATTTCTGTTGTTGTGTGCTTGTTCATATCTTTTTGAAGACATTGACTGAAGACTTTCTCCATTTCCTCAGTTCAATTTCTTTAGTCTGTCCGTCTTCATCCTGTGTTATCCTGTGCTTACGCTTTTTGTACTCTGTGCTTGTCTTCATTTCATCATGATGACTATGCTTGTGTTCTGCTATGTTTACTTTTGAGTACTTATTCCGCTGCAAGTAGTTCTTCATTTAGGAATTTCCTCACCAGCGAATTTCTTAGTGAAGAATTATAAAAATCGCCTATTCACTCCCCCTCTAGTCGATATAATGCACTTTCATATATGTTGCGTGTGTGAAACACATTAGACATGTTTGAGAAGTAAAAAAACTCGCATGAAAGACACAATAATTGGAGACAGTTAGCGAGGAATGCATACATTGGATTTCAACATAAAGTGGTTTCAAATATTTTAAAATCCAAATTAAGATGGATCCAGCCTTATGAATCTGAGATCATGCCATTTGTAAACCTTATGGATGTATAAAGGGTGTTGTGAAGTATATATAAAAATGATGTATATAGATTTGTATTCGAATACAAAATGGATCGTGCCCAAAAAAATACAAACTGGATTTGAATTGAGTTGGCACGGTAAACATGCACTCTTTCTCTGCAAAAATTTGAATGAAGCGGGGAAAGTCGCAGTAACCGCCCGAAACCGAAATCTACGAGATGGAAATTACTGCCTATCCCTAACACGCAAAGCCTATCGACTCAATTTCTATAGGTCTCGATAGGGGTAGGTTTGTAATTTCACTCAAACGTGACATAACTGCCTCTCACCCGGATTCATGAACGGCGGGCGCCAAAACACAGTGTCTCCTCGGCCAAAATCGACTCCCTCCCCGATTCATAAACGGTGGGCGCCAAAACAAACTCTCGTCGACCGAAATCTCCAAAGGCAAATATTCGGTGTATGCGAGATTACCGTCCTGTCCCCAAACGACTAATATTGCTGTGATGTAGGAAATTTTAAACGGGGCCTAAGTTTGTAAATTTCCGCGCATTTGAGACAAGCGTGCCCTGAAGACATGGTTCCCCCTTCCTCTCTCCCTCCATTTCCCCATTCATACTCATGGGCGCCAAAACATCCTCTCCACCCCAGCCTCCTTCGTCCGCCACCCCATCCACCGCCGTCCTCCTCCACCATGCCGGAGCTGATACCCCAATGCCGTCGTCCATTACAAGAGGCGACCTCTCTCATCCATGGCTTCGGACCGGGATCCTTGCATCCCGTCCTCTCGCTTCATCCTCGTCGTCGTCCAGTTTGCCGGCGCTGCTCCTACGACCATCTTGTCCACCGCACTGGGATATTTCCCCTGCCACCACCGTCTACCCTCCTAGATCTGCTTCCACGCTGCCGACAACCATCGCTACCACAACACCATCAAATTCTGAGCAGATGCATACACGGTGCCGCACTAGAGGCGATACTCTTTCGTATCTGCTCAACTTATTTATTGCAGCAAGAAAATAAATTGCCACTGCTTTACTCTGATTTCTTGTCCATCACTTACTTGTTAGTTGAAAGCAAACATCGGTTGCAAAGTTGCCTTTGTATGGTTTGCACCTTCAGATCCGCCATGGCACGCTCAACACTATACTCACAATGCTTATGGTTTTCCCCTTTTATATTCCACACTAGTTAAATGATAGTAGACTAAATTTAAAAATTGAGTCAGTTGATTTTTGAGAGCCCGCCGGAGTTCGCCAGTGCGAAGGAAGGGGCTCGGGTGGGGGCGATGGTTCTGGGGGGCGGTGGCCTGGCGGTGGTGGGGCCTCGCCGAACGAAGAAAACTCGACTCGGGTAGCGGCGGGGGTGGGGGTGGGGGTTGCGGAGGAACACAGGCGATGGGGCGGTTCAGGGGAGGGCGGGGGGGAGGGGGTCGGGGCCGGTGGTTCGGCCGATGGCCCGTGCGGTGTTCTGTATGGGAAGAATCAGAGACGCGGAAGAAGAAGGGTTAGGAGACATATGATCTTCATCCAACCGCCTGAAAATGGTCAACTGACCCAAATGACAAAAGTCATGCGACTTGCATGCAGACATTCCATTATATTCAGTACCATCATCGTAGCTGCTTAGCACTGCTCCTGAATCCATCAAGCTAAACAATGTGCCACTCATAATTTCAAACTTATTGCTCAAATACGAATCTGATATGATGTTGATATTACTATAACAGATAATGTTTAATTGGTCAGCTAATGTTCCTACTTTACTTTCTAAAAGCACGTGCACCACATATAGAGACACATCAGGGAGTTGCATTCTTAATGCGCTCTGGTTCATCATGTGTGGGCACTGCGCAACGAACATTTTATTATCCAAAATCCGCCTGCTCTTCTTTAGCATGTTCCTCTTCTGTTCTTCTTTAATAAGTACTCTCTCTGTTCCTAAATATAAGTCTTTGTATAAATTCCACCATGGACTACATATGAAGCAAAATGAGCAAATCTACACTCTAAAATGTATCTGTATACATCTGTATGCGATGCATAGTGGAAATCTCTACAAAAGACTTATATTTTGGAACGGGGGAGTATGATAGTAGTATAGTATGTTCCTTGTAGTGAAGAGGGGTAGAGACATTTGCAGTGTAGAGGTCTATTCGGTCGGTTGTGATGGACATTTTCAACTCTTCGGGCCTCTTTGATTTGTAGGATTTTGTAAACATAGGAATAGGAATTGTAGTGGCCTGCCCACTTAAATCCTGTAAGATTAGCAAGGAAATGAGGGGAGTTGTGTCGCCTTTGAGAGTTATACTGATATTAACAATACGACACCTTCAGTTGAAGAGACCTGGTATGTGAAGCCTTTTTAGCCGTACCGGCAATAGTAGCCTATATTTTCCAGCAAGTTCCACTTGCTGATTTTACTTGTGATGCTTGCAATTTTCCTGTTATATGTACACTACTATCTGTGTAGCTGCTTTGTGTCGCACTAGCAGGAGTCCACTCTTGAAGCTAAACAACACACCAATCATAAGTCCAAAGCTTACTTCTTCAAATACGAATTGTGAATCATACTGATATTAGTTAACAGACATACATTTAATTGGTCACGTAATGCTCCCACTTGATTTTCCAAATGCATGTGGCCACATATAGAGAGACGGCATGGAATTGCATTTCTTTGGGTGTTGTGATTCATCATGAGTGGGCAACCAACACTGTATGCAAAGAAGCGGAACCTCAAGAATATGCTCCCTCTTCTGTTCTTTAGCATGTTCCTCTTTTGTTATTCTGTATTTAGTACGTACAGTATGTTACTTGTCAGGAAGGGGAGCAGGGACATCTGCAGTCAACAACTGATAGAGCTGGCCTGTACGTGATCAATAGGCTTTCAATTAGTAGCGGCAATACAACACCGTATTTTCCAGCCAGTTCCACTTTCCTAATTTATATATCCTGGTTATGGTGTACCCCTTTTATGTACACCATGATCTTCCTAGTTGTTGTGTGCTCTTGTTATCATGGTTTGGCAATAAACTCTCTATACAGTATATTATGAATTTATCATCTGCCAACTATCCATACTTTTGGAGCCTATTTTTGTGTGTACTTGTGCTAGATTATATTAATGCACACACCATATTACAGCACACATGGGCTCTCTGATTAGAATCCAGTGATAGCACACAAGGGTTTACAAGGCGCTCCTATATTAGAATATCCTCTGCATTACAAAGATAATCTCACCACTATTTATGTTTTCATGCTTCTCAGATAGTATACGTAATTACAGTGAATATCAGAATCCATGCATCAAAAGAATATTGTGGAACACTGCAACGACTTACAAAATTGGCACCAAGGCATTGAGTGCCATTCTGGATGCAATGAAACTCATACGCTCCCCACCTGTAGATTCTTGTTCAGAATATGATCCTAATGACTATTCTGACCTCGAATATGATCCTAAAGGCAGATGGCCTGTCCTGTTCACACATCAAGGTGCCTGTTCTAATTTGGCAAGGCTTTATTGATTGCGCATATCTTGCATAAGGTGTCTTGCATTTCTTCTATTTGTTCCACCGCCATGCATCTTCTTAGTTTACTCATCATATATGTCAAGATGCCCTGCCCATCCATTATCAATATATATTCCATCTGTCATCATACCATGTTTTTCCACTCAAATGTTGTTCTTGTGCATCAGACATCAAAAAGGAAGAGGGTGATTGCCGAACCTGAAGGAGCACCAGCAAAGTCCTTGAAAAACATGGTGGTGCCGGAGAAATCAGACAACACCCCACTTATATTGGCTCTACATCCAGTGACATAAGACGTAGGATCGACTCTAGCCGACTGTACCCATACTTCACTGGCCACACCACTAGCCTCACCACACAGGACCTGCACTCCAGCAAAAGGTATGCCGATTTCAGTTGCCATAGCACCATCCGTACCACAGAAAAATCCCACTCTAGCAAAAAGTACAACAAGTCCACCAGCCGAAGACCTATCCCAACTACAGAGATGACCAATTCCTGCAGATTGGAACCCCATTCTAGTTATTCCCAGTTTAAAAGACAATGCTTTCAATGCTGTTAGGGACTACGTGCATATCTTCCCATCATGGGAAGATTATAGTGAAACAAACACCATTTTAACATCTTCCTGTCCCACTTACGTGTAAGTGCTATTATTCATGGTGTTATTTTCCTGTTTTCTGCTGACTGAACACATCAATGATTTACATTACATTGTTGTAAGTAGGCGAGGGTCAATCTGGATAGTCATGACGAGCAAAGATTGCTTGCGCTTTTCAAGGAAGCATTGCAGCATTATCGGTGTGACCTAAGGAAATCACACCTTGATGGCAAGTCTATAAACGAATTTCTTGTGAAGTCTCTTGTGCTAAATTTAGAAGACATTGAATGGGAAAACCTAGTTATGCACTGGTCTCGTTCCCAGGATGAGGTACTATCTATGATATCACATGACAGTTTGAACTTCTACTTTTCAGCATGTGCCTTACGGATCTCTTTTGCAGGAAATCTGCTCGAAGAATAATTCCAGTTTGAAAAGGACGATAGGATATCGCAAATATGCTGCCCGCTGCTTTGCTCTTCTTAGTACATGTTGTCCTGTATCACTATACTTACATTCATACCTGGTTCATTACGTGACAACAGTATGCATGATAGCTTGCTTATCAATTGTTCGCTCCAAATAATCTGATCTATATGAATGGTTACATTAGTGTACAATATATCCAATGCCAATGATTTTTTTACTCTGCATTGTTCTTGTAAGTACCTGTTGTCCTTTATAAGTGTACTTATATTGACAGCTAGTTGTTCATGTACCATCACTCTGCAGCTTATTTTCCTTTCCCTCCATTTTCTACACATTAGATCTATATTTACTCTTACCATAAGGTAGGATAACACCGATGGTATTAAAGAAGTTTAGCTCTACATTGCTCTTGACTGTACCTTTTGCCTGTATCTCTGTACTTACATTTATAGCTACTTGGTTATTTAGCATCACTCTTCATCTTATCTTAAATAATCTCAATTTTTTCTTATATTATCACATCTATATTTACTCTTAACAAAATGTAGAATAAAGGCAATGCTTATGAAGAAGATTCTATGGTAAACTTCTTGAATTGCCCCCCCCCATCAGCATGGACAAGGGCTTTATAGATCATGTCTTCACCACTGATGTAAGTTTGTCCTTCTCAAGCCTTCAAACTTTGTTGTGTATATTTGGTTAGGCATGGCTGCAACAGTTGTTTATTTTTGGTGTTTGCATCAAATTGCATGTTTAAAGTTTATTATGTAGTTCATAAACAAAAGTTTGTCCTTCTCAATTTAAGTTTTCAGTTGTACAACCAAGTTCCTTCTTCATACCATGTAAATTAAACTATACAGAGCAAGTGATCTTCTTTTGCACTGCATGTATGCTTCTGTTCTTGGTCCGTAATCCAGTGGTGTGGTGAACCTACCCATTACAGCACAATGTCATATCATTCTACTATTATTTAAACCGTATCTTTATTTGCCAATCTGAAATGAGATAAATTGATAGCACACTAACTATTGTTACTTATGAGATCTTGATCTGTAATCCAGTGGTGTCGTGAAGCTGCCAACTCCTTCACAATGACATTTCCTGCCATGTCTTAACCGGAACAATACCATATTGTGTTAATGCTATTTTAATTGTTTCACTTTATTCGTCAATATGAAACGTGATGAATTGTCAGCACTGATACTTATATGTGCAAAACCTGTCATATGTCTACTTGTTTCTCTTTCAGAGTGAGGAGGATATAAGCGTCGAACAAGCACAGTCTCATCATATTGCTCAGTTGCTTGCGCTACAGCTCCCGAGTAGGACTAACCTTTCTTGAACTCTATTGAAGTGCTATCGGTGTTGTATATTATTTTGTCAGCGTGTTTATTTGCATTGTTGGCGATCTTTGATGCCCAGTGTATGTAATCTGCTGTCTGCTTGTGCTTTATTATCATAGTGGCGAACTTTGATGCCCAATGGATGTAATATGCCATAATTTCTTTATTGTATAGTCTAGGTTTTTTCTTATTCACGATGCTGCAGTTATTTTACTGTATATATATGTTGTCTTCGCAGTAAACCGGCCAAACCATAAAATTACGGTACATAATTGGGTCGTCATGCAAATCACTATGTATGACCCCGCATCATGGGCCGAGTCATCTTCGTCCATTAACATGCCTAAATGTAAACTGGCCCACTAGTAGTTTGGGGCCTTTAATAGGCCCAGTAAACCGCCGGCCCTATTTTCGCAAGAAAATTCAATGGGCTTTTAGTAGGCTGAAAAGTAGGTTGGGCCTGAAACATGCTGAACAGCTCATGGGCCGACAGCAGGCCGAAATAGACCCCGGCCCATGATTGTGCCAATCACATCGAGGGCCGTTAACAGGCCAAAATTGTCTCGGTCCTTGTTTGGCCCAGTCAAATTATCGGCTCTGAGCAGGCCAGATGCAAAGCGGGCCATAGTTAGGCCCAACTATATGACAATCTTTTAACACGCTAAAATAAATATAGGGCCAAAATGTTAAAGGGCCTTTAACAGGCCGAAACTAATATCAGCCCGCATTACTAAATGGGCCTTTAGCAAACAGAAATCCTGAACGAGCCACAAGTGGGCCCAAAAACACAGTGTCCAGTTCATGGGCCGAATCTGGTATGGGCCATAATTTAGCCCAAAGGCTCTTAAAGAGCCGGATCTGATCTGGGCCGTAATATGGCCCAAAACATGGTAGGCTATTAACGGGCTGGATCTCATATGGGCCTTTAGTAGGCCCAGAAAGTGGTAGGCTATTAATGGACCGGAAATATATATGGGCCAACATTTGGCCCAAAGCATGGCAGCCTGGTAACGGTCCGGCCCACTAGTGTCCTCAAAATCTTGTGGGACTTTAGCTGGGCGGGCCCATTATGGTCTACAATATCTTGTGGGCCTTTAGCTGGGCCGGCCCATTATGGTACGCAAAATCTTGTGGACCTTTAGTTGGGCCAGCCCATTTAATCTTTATGGGCCACTTTTGGGCCTGTCCACGTGTTAACCTATCATAGGCGCATCTCGTCCATTGGGTGGGTGACACCTGTGCCAATGCAGAGCTGACACGTGGTTCCGTCAGCCAATGAGAATTCTACACATAGAAAATCAACATTGGTCGTGGCTGTTAGCGGGTTATCGGATCCAAAACTGGACCCGATAGCTTAACGGCGACAGTTACGGTGGATGCCACGTGTCGGTCACCCTTGACGAAAGGACTTCCATGACACGGCATTTATCGTCGTGGAAGTGGAAACTTCTGTGATGATAATTTTGGTAATGTCATGGAACACTTCTACGACAGCACAGGTATGACTCTCTTGATTCTGTCATAAAATCGTCATGAATGTACATGCATGACAGAAAACGTGACCTACTACGACAAACACGTATCATCACGGAAGTGCATTTTTTGTAGTGTTGAGGGGCTTCTGAGCGCCTGCTGCCAGCTCCGCCGCATTGACCTCCTGTGCCGACTGTTTAAGCTGGCGGTGAGAGGAGTGCAAAGATGCACCCTTGTCAATGCACATGGCCTCTTTTGCCTTCTAGAATTCAGGTTCACTAGACTCATCGTCATCTTCCTCTCCACTCTCTTCTTTTTTTTGATCAAGAACGACAGTGGGAGAGGCGCAAACTGACTTTGTATTACTCAGACAACAAATGTTACATCATTACAAGGAAGGGGTTTTTTCAGGGCCCCCTCGGCCCATCTAAGCATGTATAACACTACTGGTTACAAGTTCTGTATATAAGAGTCTAAGAAGGGACGAAGCTCTTCTATACAGTTGTGACCAAGGAGGCTTAAGAGGTGTTTGAATCTATCCAGCCATGCGGCGAAAGAGTGAGGCACCCCCCTGAAGTGTTCATTGTTTCTCTTTTTCCAGATGCTCCACGCGGCCAGCAAGAATTTATCCATGAACAGTGGTTGCCTCCACTGATTTTTACCATCATGCAACACGGAGATCCTATTGCCAACGTTCGGCCATCTTAGTCCCACTCTGTCCTAGTAGCGTTGGCTAAAAGGGCATGAGAAGAAGAGATGCTCAACTGTTTCCTCTGGAGGGTTTTGGCATAACATGCACGCATAGTTGTTGTCCAAAACAACATAATGCCTACGCTTCAACATGTTCCTTGTGTTTAGGCAGTGTACCAGCAACAACCAGCCAAAAAATTTGAATTTGATGGGGCTCTTGGCCTTCCAAAGCCACAAAAAGGTCTCGTCGGCGATTGTTTCTCTGAAGCAATGATTGTAGTAAGTTTTGGCCGAGAATTTTCCTCCGAGGGTACAAACCCAAGAATCAGCAGAACCCCTCTCCGGTATGATATGCATCGAACCTTGCTGAATCTCTTTGACTTCCTCTCTGGCTTGGGTAGATAGAGGTAGATGGAAGAGCATAGTTGGGTCCATCGCTTCCAAAGCAGTGCCCACGGGCTCATCCTCATTTGTGCAAAAGGAGAAGGCTCGGGGGAAGATCTCGGAGAGTGGTGCTTCTTGATCATGCTCAAACCACACATCTTTCCAGAACAGAGCCGATGATCCATCTCCAACCGAAACCTTTGTGATCCCACGAAACACATTACTGATTTGCATGACATCGCGCCACCAGAAGGATCTGATCGGGTCAACTACATGTGGTACTCTACCAATGTAGTAGGTGTCCCAGATCAAAGTCACCCATGGGACGTCCTAATGGTTGTAGAACTTATAAAGGTGTTTGAGAAGGAGGGCCACGTTCTGGGTTTTGATGTCAATTACCCCAAGTCCACCTTTGCGCTTTGGCCTATAGACCAGTTTCCAAGCTGCCAGAGAGTTGTTTTTGACCCCCATCTCCGTGTTTTTGGCCCACAAGCAGTATCTACGCAGCTTGTCAATGTGTTCAACCACCTTGGGGTGCAGTTTAAGTGTGCACATAGCATAGATCAACATTGAGGTGATGGTTGAATTTACTAGTGTGAGCTTGGCGCCGGCCGATAGCAAGGACAAGGCAGTGGAAAATTTCTCTCAACCCCACACACCATTGGCATGAGTTCAAGCAGCGTTGGCTTTGTCGTTCCCATGGGGAGGCCCAGGTATGTAAAGGGGAGGGATCCAACAGTGCAACCAAAGATTTGGGCCAGAACAGAAGCTTGCTGCAAGTCAAGATTGATGGCGATCGACGTGGACTTATGGAAGTTTATTTTCAGTCCAACAGAAACAACATAGTCAACCAGGATGGATTTCATGCGAGCGGCTTGATCGGGGGCAGGCTGGCCTGACCAGGATCGTGTCATCTGCATATTGAATTGCCGGGTAGTCACCTCTCCGATTGCATGGGAAAGGTAAATCAATCAAGCCCTAGGAAAAAGCATCATTGATCGCTTCTTGAAGGAGATCAGCAGCCAGAACAAAAATGAGGGGCGACAAGGGGTCCCCCTGCCTCACTCCACACTTGCACAAGAATTTCCTGCCTGGGACTCAATTTAACAGAACCGAGGAAATGCCAGAGGAGAAAATTGACTTCATCCAACCCAGCCATCTGTCATCAAAACCCATGTGTTTCATGATCTGCAACATCCGCTCATGTTCAATTATGTCAAAGGCTTTTGCAAAGTCAAGTTTGAGGTGTACAATCTCACCTGAGGATGCTTGGCATTGATGAATGTACTCGAACGACCATGCAAGACAATCCTGAATGGTTCTCCCTTTGAGGAAACCATACTGATTTCTATCGATGATTTTAAGAATGACTTTCTGCAAGCGGTTGGCCAGGATCTTCGTGATGATTTTTAGGCAGCAATTGAGTAAAGTGATGGGTCTGTAGTCGTTTGCTGTCTCTGGGGAGGAGGTTTTTGGTATGAGGGTGATATATCCCTCACTAATACTAGTTATGTCGAGATTGTCTTCATGAAAGTCCTGGCACATTTTATAGTTGTCTTCCTTGATAATGTGCCAGCAATTTTTGAGGAAACAACCATTAAAACCATCAGGTCCGGGGTCCTATCGGCAAGCATTTCCTTGATCACTGCGCCAATCTCTTCTTTAGAAAAGGGGACCGATAGCATCTCCAATCCCTCAACCCTTCTGATTAGCCGGCGGAGATCAAAGCGCATGTTGGTGGATTTAGAAGAACCCAAGCATTCTTTATATGTATTGAACAACACTCCTTCTTTGCTAGCATGGTCAGTGACCTCCACATCACCCTCCCGCAGGCTAGTAATGGAGTTATGCCTAAACCTCTTAGTTGCGAGGGATTGGAAGAGTTTAGTGTTCTCATCAGCAAACCTGAAGTATCTGATAGTGCATCTCTTTCTCCAATATTCATTTTGATATTTGAGAAGACGGTTTAGGTGACCTTTAAGGATTCGCCTAAAATTCACTTCTTGAACAAACAAATTTCTCTTGTCCTCTAGTGCATCGAGGTTGGATAGGGCTTCATTGCTGTTCTGGATCATAATTTTCAGGTTGGAAACACCTCTGCTCCCGTGTTCGAGATCATACCGGAGCTTCTTGAGTTTCTTACAGACAAGTGCTGCAGAGTTGGGTGCATGGCAAGGTTTATCCCAAGATCGTGCAACAACATCAAAGAAGCCAGTGTGATTGACCCAGATGTTCTCAAAATGGAACAGCTTGGACTTTGGGATTTTAGACTCGATTCAGAGTACACACGGGATATGATCAGACACAGGTTCCCCTAGAGGTAGAACCATTGTGTTGGGGAAGGAGGTGGTCCAATTTGAAGAAGAAAAGAACCAGTCGAGTTGCTTCAGGAGTGGGTCATCTTGCATATTACTCCACGTGAAAGCACTACCTTTGACTGGAATTTCCATTACGGATTGCGCCCGTATGATCTTGTTGAATAACAGCATGTCATCAGCATCACCCCCCGGTCTGTTTCTCTTAGTTGTGGACTGTATGAAGTTAAAGTCGCCAAAGATTAACCAATTTTCATTGTTGGGGATATTAAGATCAAACAACCAGGAAGTAAAATTTGCCCGTCTCTGGCCAGTACATGGGCCGTAGACATTCACCAAATTCCATGATTCATTTGACTGTGTGGCCACAAAAGAAACACCCACCGTGAAAGATTCCACATGCCAAGGTGTGCCCACAAAGACTGAACTATTCCAGATAGTTATAATACCTCTCGAGGCCCCAATCGAACGCGCAAAAACAAATTTATTAAATTGCTTGGGGCGGAAAGATTTAATAAACGCTAAATCAAAAGACTCCTATTTGGTTTCTTAGATACATAGCACCAAACAACTGCTAGTATCAATTGCATTCCTAAGCGCCAAAAGTTTCTTTCAAAGTTAATCCCTCTAATATTCCACGATAGTACGTTCCAGGATTTATTCATAATCATAAAGAAGATTAGACAGCCTCATCAGAGGCTATCTACTGGGCATCCAGCAGCTTGTCTTCAGAAAGATCTTCAGGAGCAATGCCGCACCAATCGCCCACCTGTTGGAGTTATTGAATGGAGGTTGGAGGAAGACACGCCTCAGTGAAGCTTGAACTGGAGCCGTGACCATGGAGATTGCTCTGACAGTCGGAACGACTCTGACCTTCACCCTTGATCGGTTTTGCTTAACGTCAGTGACTTGATTGACCTTGACACCATCATACTTATTCGAACGAGTGCTCCTCCGGACCGCAGTTGTATCAAGTGGAGATTTGGCATTGTGGGTTGCGACAAGCAGCTGTAGAGCAGTACCAGGTGGTGGGGCAAGCATGTCAGCCTGTGTGGTAGAGTTGTCTGGTGCCACCAGAGAATCAGTATCATTGGGCACCTGTGACTGAATCAGAACATTCTCCTCCACAGGGGCAAAAGCAGTTAAAGCATTTGTATCTGCAGGGATCAAGTGCAGAGGAATAATGCATGCTCCCATCTGGAACTGTGAGCTGAAGATTGCGGACAGATGGTCAGGTTCAGGCTGTAAGTTCAGCATACACACAGCGCAGACTGTCTCCATTTGCCTTTGAATAAACTTGAAAGGATTGATAGGGAACATAGCACTCTCTGCATGCACATTGGTGAGGGCACGAGTGTAGATGAGTTTGAGCATAGAGCCCATCCACAGAAGCAACTCATCATCCATAACAATAGCAACATTGATGGGCTCACCTCCAGCTCTAACAAAAGCAGTTCGGGCAGCAGGATGGCCAACAATAAAACTGTCAGCCAAACCTTCAACAACAGCAATTTCATCCTCAGAGGACCAAACATCAGACAGGTTGTCGTGCACATTGTGTTCAGGGTCCACTCCATCCATTAGTGAAGGGCCATCATACTGAAAAAAGGACAGAAAACTGAAACCTGTGTATGGTGGAGGCATCACTAGCCAAGCTCTCCAACCATTTTCCTCAAGCTGTTCTTGGGCAGGGGCGGGTGTGTTCTAGGTAGCATCATTTTGAGCTTGCTGGGAAGCCATCTCATCAAGGTGAACCTGCTGCATGACAATATAATACTGAAGCTCATATGGGTGTGGGGAGGCATTAAGCAGTGGAGGAGGTTCCTTAGTGCCCATCAGACCTGGAATAGTATTGCGTCCATTGAGCACATACACAGGAACAGACCAAGAATGACCCAAACCCGGTAGCAAACCAACTCTGGTGTCTAAGAGACTATGTGGGACCTCGGCCACATCCTTAATATCACATTTGACAAGAACCTGGGCCTTGTTTTGCCCATGGCGTGGCCAAACTAGAAGTTTGCCAAAGTTTATACTGCCTTGTGCACATAATGCTCAGTCTAATAATCCATAGGAAAAGCAAGTAGCATAACCCAGACCTCATACTCAAAAGCAGGCATATGCATCTTAGGACCTTCATCATGTGGAACCAGAGTGAAATAAGAGTCCTCAGTCAGAGCATGAGGACCCTCTCTAATCGCTGCATCTCTGCTTTCCATAACAGAGAAAACTACGCACCCAATGCCCAGCGGATAAACAAAATCATCAAGTAGATCATATTCTAGATCGACTCTAATAATGCGGCAGACCTCAGCAAGCCAAAACTCCTGATGATCAGGGACGGGGGGTCGATGGTGACGATGGCGTACCTGTCATGGTTGAGCGGAGGTTCATCCACCACCATGACATGGCGCTGGACGCGATGTGCAGGGCCTCGGTCAAACGTTGATCCATCCGGAGCAAATGCAAAGGGGCGCACTGGAAAGTTTGCCATGGCCGTCGCTGAAGAAGAACGGCAGATTGGAAGAGGAGCGACTGGCGAGGAGGAGCAAGCTATGGTTTTGGTAGAGGGAGGGGTGACCGGGGTGGAAAACTCGAGGACGATGCCGCGCACCCGATTGGGGTTTTTGGCAGGTGGACTTGACTGCCCCTGGACGAGGGAGTTGTAGCGTCAAGCAATGAGAAGGAGCCACGTCCGAAGGGTGCGGGATCTTTTGCTTCCGAACCCAAACCATATGTGTTTGCGAATCCCGATTTCTATGGGCCATACGAACCACCATATGACTACCTACCATAGAAGATTTCGGTGCACTGTTGGGTAGGATTTCATTAGATTTGGAAGCGTGGGGTATAGTCGGTGTCCAGCATAGCCTGCATTACTTATGACACCCATTGGGCTTACGGGCTCTATGGCCAATATGCTGACAGATCGGGCACCTATTGAGCCTAGGGCATTTAGCAGATCGGTGACCCGAGGCCAAACATACCAAACAAGTCAGAGGGGGCGAAGTACGACCCTGTATGCATCGCTCATGACGTGGAGAATCTGGTGACACAATATCAGCCCCTGATGGGTTCGAAGATGCCAAACATGTACAATTCCCAGTAGTATCCCCACAGCGCTGATAGAAAATACCCGTGCATAATGACTCCCGATGACCAAAGCGATCACAGTGTGAGCAGTGTTGAAGCTGATTATATATGTATTCTTGTTGGCACTGAGCATATATCCACCATGAGCATAACACTATCATTATCATATCCAGCTTGCCAGCCATCTAGAATAGATAGAAGTTTATCATCTGGAAGGGAATCCCATAAACCTTGCTTAAACCGATGGCCCTGGAAAGATGGCAACTGATCTCACGAACCGGAATGGATTGGCAAGTTAACAGCCCCAATACGAAAAACATCATGGTTATCCCGAGAAACTGGAATTGACAACCTCCCAAAAGAGATCTCCGATGAGCTACCATTGCCGGAATGTCCCTCCGTCGGCATTGGGGTCAACCCTAATTTTTCAAAGATGGAGATTGAAGTCGGATCAAAAACCACATATGGTTTAGATGATAACTATTTAGATTTGATAGCCGGGCCAGGCGAGGAGGCCAAATCATTGATCTCGGTATCCGCATCCAGCCATGTGGCCGACGTGAGACATTGCACCTCGATGGATATGAAAATGACATATGAAATCCGGCCAAATACGATCCCGGAGGCCATAAATAAAATGACCCGCACGATTAGATGCCACCGAGAACCGAAAACGCCGATCACCCAAACGAAGCACCTTAAAACCTTCACTGATTCCACCAATACAAGATTGGAGAGCCAATCCCACTGATTCCACCAAGAGAGGAAAAGAGGCTGTGGAGAAAGAAACTTCAAGGAAGAACTCCTTGTAGTTGGGGTTGGGGACGAAGTGAACCGTAGATCCAAATTGTGCACGCACCTGGCCCTCGACCTTAAGGCCGGGGGAGAAGTCCCAATGGAGGAGGCCGTCCATTGGGGTCGCCGGGGGTGGAGACTAGGGCAGAAGCCCGAAGTTGCCATGGGAGTCGCCATGGGAGGATGGAGGGGTGGGAGTCGCCATGGGGGGGAGAGGCTAGCAAATTGCGGAAAGGTAAGAAGCACATTATTATCTCTCTTCATCTGCTTCTTTCTTTTCTCTGCCCATGGCAGGCTTTTCTTTCCTCTGGTTGGCATTGCCGCGTCGTCCACCTCGTCCGTCGAGACCCTTCTTGCCGGATCCGCCCATGCCATCCTGGCCCCTCTCTTTGTCCTGCTTCTCATACTCAGCTTTTTATTTCTCAACTAGCTGTTCAACTTGACGACACTCATAGAGGTCATTGTCGGATATTGGGTTCCGGCAAAGCCCTTAAGTTTCGAACTATGGGGTGCGCATGAAGATATTCTCCCTACCGATACACGCTCACAACCTCGCCGCGATTCTAAGCTAGAACAATGAACAACACAAGAGACATGAGGTTTATACTGGTTCGGGCCACCGTTGTGGTGTAATACCCTAATCCAATGTGTGGTGTGGTGGATTGCCTCTTGGGCTGATGATCAACAGTAGAGAGGAAGAACAGCCTCGCGAGGAGAGGTGTTCTTGTGGTGGTGTGTTTGGAGAGGAGTCGATCCGTCTCTGTTGGCTCTAGATGAGATTCTCCATCCCTTCCTACTATGGTGGCTAGCTCTATTTATAGAGGCCCCGGTCCTCTTCCAAAATATTGTGTGGGAAGGGAGCCAACAATGGTCCTTTTGAAAGGGGACAGCTAGTACATGCTATCCTGACTAAAGGTGGTCTTCGACTGCCAAATGCACTAGTGATGACGCTGTCTTGGGCTCCATGGTGACCTCCGTCCTGCCGCTCTGCTTGTCTTGGTCTCGTTGCACCGATATGGAAACCTTTGCCTGATGCCTCGGTACTCCGTGCCTGCGCATGCTCCCTTTGCACCAAAGAGGAAACGAGGATATTGCGCCTGCCTGGCACCCGCCTGGTCTTTATCGTCATGGCTTGCGTCACGAGCACCTTGCGAGGTACCCCTAGCCTTGATTTCTCCGCCTCCTCGCGAGCCCGCCTGGTGAGGCCGCCCCTGAGGAGGCCTTGTGTCATCCGCCCCACGAGGCTTGGCCCCTCGCGAGGGTCTTGAGTGTTTGTTGATGAAGACGGGCCGTACTGGGCCACTGGTTGAGCCACGCTGTAGGCCATAGGCAGGCAAGTCTGGGGACCCCCGTTACTAGAATGCCAACAGTAGCTCCCGGGCCCAAGCCGCGCTCGGACTTGGCTTAGCGGCGAAGCCAAAGGGAAAGTGCGGAGCGCCGCGGCCCCCCACAGCCTACGGCCTTAGTCACCGCGTGGCGGTTGATTGGACGTGGGCGTCTCCGCTTCCCCATGCTACCTCGGCAACTGCCCGATTTGACGAGTCCCTGCTGCATGCAAAAAGAGTCATCATTACCTGTGATCGTGGAGGTTGATGGTTGGCCTCCCCTGGACTATAAGTATGGAGGGGCGGGAGCCCGTGTTATCCATCTCTTCTTGCTCTGCCTGCTTCTTCTCTCTTGCTCCACCTCCATTCTCGATGCCAATGGCACCGATCTGTAGGTTCTCAGCCGCAGAGAAAGGAAAGGCCCCCTGGGAGGGGCCTGACCCACTACCGCCGAAGAAATGGCCGGTTCCGTGCCGCCGCGACGAGGTTGCGAGGCCGGAGATGACGAGGCCTTGGTGCCAGCGGCCACCTCCTGGGTTCCCACTACCCTTATATGCCCGCGCTGAGGGACCTGGAGAAGGATACGACGAGCGACGCCGTTCGTGCTGCAGGCGAGGTCGGCGAACTATGGCGGCGCGTGCCGTTGCTCCTGGAGTCCACACCGTGGACTCCTCTCGCGAGCGACGACAGCTACGTGCCCCTGAGCTCGCGTCGCGCCCGGAGCAAGGCGGCTGCATCACGCCGCCAGCACAGCAGATCTGGATGGGGTTGGCGCCGGCCTCCCGTGGCCCACTGTTGATGATGGCGTCGGCCATGGAGGCGCGTGTAGTTAGGGCTCCTTAGGATTTGCGTCTTTTGTTCCCTACGAGGAATCGAGGAAACACCCCATGGTGGCATGTAAAGTTTCTGCGATGTCTTTTGTTGACATTATCCTCATTATGAAGCGGTGTGAATGCTTGTCCTGTCCCGGCTTGGTTCCCCCTTTCTAGCTTCACGGCGACTTGGTGCTCTACGCTGAAAAGTCCCGGTCCCCAGGCAGGCTTCAGCCGTCGCTGGTATGCCAGGTCGCTATGCCGTGGTCAAGGCCAGGAGGTGAGCGGCACGAGGTCCAGTAAGAGCCCCTGAGGCGCGATGCTCAAGAGGTCCCCTTTAGCGCACAAGCAGCCGCCGAAAGATGAGAAAGGAAGGCAACATTGCCGTCACAGAGCCGCATTATGTGGATATTCTGCGTCGCATCTATTAGCTATTCCAGGTGCGAAACTTATCTCGAAAACATGGAGTCGTTTCTTCGCGTTGCGCCAAACTTGTATGTCGGCAGCTGGGATGTAGCTAGGTTAGGCCCTCACGAGCTTCCCCTCTCTTCTCCATGCTCTCCTTTGTGCTCTAGGTCCTCAGGTCCCGACCCTCGTGCGAGCTCAGCCGCCGCTGGTATGCCAGGTCATGATGCCGTGGACCAGGCCAGGGGGTGAGGGCTGGAGAGCCAGTAAGAGCTCCTAAATCGCAATACTCAGGAGCCCCCCTTTTAACGTGCAAGCGGATCGCGCGGGAAAGAAGGAGAGAGCTCGTGGTGCCACCCACTGTAGACCTCAGGAGGTTCCTGTAAACCAACACGAGAAAAGCACTGGTTGCCATTACGATTGCCGACCGACCATTGGTTGCTCCGAGAGAGTGGTGGGGGCACTGAGGGCCTGGTGAGGTGACGCTTGCGGGGCTGCCGTGGGCCAGAGCTCGACAACTTATATTTGTCGATGTTGCAGGGACGGATCCATGCGCAAGCGCCGTGCCAGCGCAAGTGGCTCCAAAGGTGGGTGTCAATCGAGCAAGTGATAATCTCAGGCAGGTTAAGCATGAAGGGCAAATTAGCTGAGATAAATGCAAGGGTGATACATGCCACTGGGTCAGGCCCGAGCGTCTTGGGGATGATGCAGCCCGAGGGGCGCCCCCAGCAAGGCAAACTAAAGACATGAGCAAAAGGGATACATGCTGCAGGGACTGACCCACGTGACCTGGGAGTGATGCAGCTCTGAGGGCGCTCCCAGCTGAAATGAACTCAGAAGTTGTCACCTGGTACCATTGTAGAGGGGGTGTTGGAGTAGCTGAAGGTGCCCGACGAAGAGGCCGATCCTCATGAGCCACCGGAGCCCTGAGCCTTGGGAGGCTCTGGGGGTCCAGGCGGTTCCTCGAGGACCATCTCCATCTCTGCCAGGACCGCGTGATGCCTGCCCTCCTGAGCCGCCAGAATCCTCCGCAGATGGCGCTGGTGAGTAGCAGGTGCTTTCGGAAGGCTGAAAGGCATGCGAACGTAGCTGTGCGGCGGACCCTCACAACGTCCCACGTGCGAGGGCCGGAGGCGCTCCTGAGACGTGGCTCGGTTGAGCCCTGGGAAATTGATGCAGACGCGCAGCCCGCCATCCTCGCCTGGATGGGGAGCTACGCCAAGCAAACGGCGATCGCCGCGCATGGCTCTTGCTTCCTGAAGCTCCTGAGTGGTCTTGGTGATGAACTCCTGAGGGTTGGGCTTTTCACGCCCCATGCCTTCCTGAGAGAAACCTGCTGCGAAGCACGCCTCCAAGTGGTGCCCAAGCGCCTCCCTCATGATTTTGGCAAAGTCTGAGGCCCTCCAGAAGAGAGCCCCCGAGCCCTGCCCGAGGAGGGTGCCGGGCGCGCCTTCCTATGCAATGGTGGGAGGCGCCCCTTGCACGGGCGCGGATCCTGATGCGACACCTCGGAGATGCCAACCTCCTAAGGCCTTGAGCTGGGCGATGTCTTCTTCTTCTTGGGGACTGCCTCGGGAGGGTTCTCGCCCTTGCTGTCTGGGTCCTTGATTGATGCAGCCTGGAAGGCGCGCTCGAGGGAGCACACCGCATCCTTCTCTTCGTAGGGGACTGTGATGATTCTGCCGCTTCCCAGCATCTTGAGGAGGTTGTAGCCATGGTGGGTCACCGCCATGAACTTGGCCAGGGCCGGATACCTGAGGATGGCATTGTATGGCAGGCGGATGTGGGCGACGTCGAAGTCGATGAGCTCGTTGTGGTAGTTGTTGTGCTGCCCGAAAGTGACAGGGAGGCGGACCTGCCCTATCGGGGTCGTGGAGCCGTCAGTAACTCCTGAGAAAGGCTTGGTAGGCTCGAGTTGATCATATGGCACTTCAAGGTTGTTGAACATCTTGACGGACAGAATGTTGAGCCATGTGCCGCCATCGATGAGGGTCCTGGTAACTTGCACGCTGCTGATGACTGGGGAACAAAGCATCGGGAGGACGCCAGTTGTAGCCACACACTTGAGTTGATCTGCTGAGCTGAAAGTGATGGTGCACTTGGACCACCTGAGCGGGCGCGTGGCCTCATGCTTGGGGAGGACTGCATTCACCTCGCGAGCAAATTGCTTGAAGATGCGCTGAGAGGTTGGGGCCTGGGCACTGCCCAAGATACAAGCGATAGCACATGGCTCCTGGAAGCCCCCAGCCCCCTTGTCCAGGTGGCGGTCATCATTCCTCCTTGGCGGTGGCGGCAGAGGAGGAAGGCCTGCGAGCCGCCCAGGAGAGCTGCGACGACCGGGGGCACCGGCGCTGCGTAGTGGGTGAGGAAGAGGTTGCGCAGCTCCTCATAGGAGGCCACAGAAGATGTTGGCAGGTTGAGCAGCCAAATGTGCGGGACACCGGTGAGGGCCATGGGAAACTAGTTGGCCATGACCTTTTCGTCTCTGTTGGCCGCTTCGATGCCCAACTCGTAGAGCTACAGGAACTCCGCGGGGTCGGCAGTACCGTCGTAGCGAGGAGGTAGATCCGGCTTGAACTTGCCGGGCCAGGTGACGCTACGCAGCTCGGTGGTGAAGGCACGACAACCTGTTGTGGCCACTGGAGCCTTTTGCAGACGTGGGGCTTGCTCTTGATGGTTCCCGCGCACCGCCTCCAGGGGAAGCGCGAGGTCTTGGCGTGCTGGCGCAGGGATGCGGTATTGTCCTGCTGCTGCAGGGAGCACGTGAGCACCTTCTTAAGGCCGAGGAATTTCTTGGCAGCTTCTTTCTTGTCGCGCAGGCAGCGAGCGCGGTGGGTCACGTCCAGGGGTCGCGCGCCTTGGAGCCAGGGCGCCTTCTTGGGGAGGAGGTGGCGAAGGTGCTCCCTGAGCTGCGTCGCCCATGCATGACAGAGGGCGAGGCAGCGAGAGGGGCGGGAGAGCCCCCTGCGGCGCTGACGAGCTCGGTGATGCGAGCGAGCCACTCCTCATAGAGGTCGTTGACGGGGCGGTAGTGCAGGAGCTCAGGTGCCAGGAGAAACGTGGCCTGCTCGTCCGTGGGGATGCAACGAGCGTGAGACGACAAACCAACTGGGGTCAGTGACGGAGTGGCAGTGCGGCCTTCCCGCCGCACCGAGGGGTGCAGCGAAGATGCTTGCTGCTCGTTCCCCGCCGGGCCGGTGGCGGCGTTGGTGGCAGACGATGGAGAACGCGGAGGCCCACTGATGGGAGCCGTCTGGGTGACGCGGGCGGCGAGAGCAGCCCGACGCTCGGTGCGGGCTCGACGAGCGTTTGCCATGGATGCGACGAAGTGATGGGACGCAGATCAGCGGAAAAGATTTCGGCGCACCCCTACCTGGCGTGCCATATGTCGGATATCGGGTTCCAGTAAAACCCTTAAGGTTCAAACTCTGGGGTGCACACGAAGATCTTCTCCCTACCGATACACGCTCACAACCTCGCCGCGATTCTAAGCTAGAACGATGAACAACACAACAGACATGAGGTTTATACTGGTTTGGGCCACCGTTGTGGTGTAATACCCTAATCCAATGTGTGGTGTGGTGGATTGCCTCTTGGGCTGATGATGAACAGTACAGAGGAAGAACGACCTTGCAAGGAGAGGTGTTCTTGTGGTGGTGTGTTTGGAGAGGAGTCGATCCGTCTCTGTTGGCTCTAGATGAGATTCTCCATCCCTTCCTACTATGGTGGCTAGCTCTATTTATAGAGGCCCTGGTCCTCTTCCAAAATATTGTGCGGTAAGGGAGTCAACATTGGTCCTTTTGAAAGGGGACAACTAGTACATGCTATCCTGACTAAAGGTGGTCTTCGACTGCCAAAGGCACTGGTGATGACGCCGTCTTGGGCTCCATGGTGACCTCCGTCCTGCCGCTCTGCTCGTCTTGGTCTCGTTGCACCGATATGGAAACCTTTGCCTGATGCCTCGGTACTCCGTGCCTGCGCATGCCCCCTTTGCACCAAAGAGGAAACGAGGATACTGCGCCCGCCTGGCACCCGCCTAGTCTTTATCGTTATGGCTTGTGTCACGAGCACCTCGCGAGGTACCCCTTGCCTTGATTTCTCCGCCTCCTCGCGAGCCCGCCTGGTGAGGCCGCCCGTGAGGAGGCCTTGTGTCATCCGCCCCACGAGGCTTGGCCCCTCGCGAGGGTCTTGAGTGTTTGTTGATGAAGACGGGCCGTACTGGGCCACTGGTCCAGCCACGCTGCAGGCCGCAGGTAGGCAAGTCTGGGGACCCCCGTTCCCAGAAGACCGACAGTCGTGACCTTTTGGTTTGGTGAATCTTGTAGTATGGCCCATTAGACTTGTCGGTCTTCTCTCCTACCACAGCATCCTGGCAATGAGCGCATGCAACCACTTCCTTGCCGGTGTTTTCCTTCTTGGATTTTTTTGCAGGGCTGGAATCGTCGGACCCTTGCACGGCCATAACTGACTTGCCTTGCACTTCCAGTTGCTCCTTTGACCTTCCTTCTTTGGGGTGGCGGTATCGTTGTCGTCAGAGTCAACTTCAATCCCGGCATCTTCCCCAGGAAGCCTTCTTCCCTCTTCAGCGCGTGCACATTTATCCGCCAACGTATAAAGATCATTGACAGTCTTCGGCAACCGTATATGCATCTTTTCCTGCATCTTGCGATTGTGCACATTCGTATGAAATGCGACAATTACATCTGCAGGGTGCACATTCGGTATGTTGCAGTGTACACAACTAAATCTCTGGATATATTTGTATAGATCTTCTCCTTCCTTTTGTGGGATCACTTGCAAGTCATTGGACAACCCGGGGCCTTTCTGTCCTCCGGTAAAGGCACCAACGAACTTGTTGCAAAGATCTGACCATGAAGAAATGGAGTTTTCTGGCAAATTCATCAACCAAGATCTCACATTGGGCTTGAGTGCCAATGGGAAATAGTTGGCCAGAATTTCTCATCCCTTCCTCTGGCAGCCTACACAGCGATTGTGTAAATGCCTAAGAACTCTATGGGGTTTAGCTTGCCATCGTAATTTTCTGGTACTTCAGGCATGAAATCACGGACAGACAACTAGCAGACTTGCTGCATCTTATGTATGAAAGCAGGTCACCCAACCACGTTGTGGGAATCCTGGATTAGGGGGTCCTCGGGCATCTAGTCTATCAATGTGGGCCGGATTGATGGGCCGTCAAGATACAAGACAGAAGATTATCTATCGTCTCCGGTGGGGACCCCCGTATGCGTGCACGGCAAGCATAGGTGTCTGAATATCTTATTCCTTCCTGTAAAACTGACTTTGTACAAGCCCTAAGCCCCTCCGATGTCTATATAAACCAGAGGGTAGATTAGAGGCAGGATCACAACATTTCTAAGGTAGCTATCTAGGGTTAGCATCGATCTCGTCGAAGATCAACTCTTGTAAACCCTATACCCTCGAATATAATCAAGCAGGAGTAGGGTTTTACCTCCATTAAGAGGGCCCGAACCTGAGTAAACACTGCGTCCCTTCTCCATTGTTATAGTTGATCCTCAGATGCACAGCTTGGGCCCCCCAACCCGAGATCTGCCGGTTTTGACACCGACATTGGTGCTTTCATTGAGAGCCCCGCTGTATCGTCGATAGAAGGGTCAATGGCTAACCTCTTTATCAAGGGTGACGCTGCGTCCAGTGAGATTTTTCTTCCCGGATAGGTTTTTGTGTTCGGTGGCTTTGTGATTTGAGCCAACTCGATCGGCCGCCTCGAGCAGGTCAATAGTTATGCCCCCGGCCACCAGATCAAGTTTGAAATCCTGAATTATGGTTCTAACATATGAGGAGACTTGGTCTTCGATGGGTTTGCGGCCTCGGCCGCCACTCTGCGTCTCATCCAAGAAGACTCTTCGGACCCCCTATCGAATCTCGTCCAGGGGTCAACACCAGCACTCACCTCGGCCTTAGATCTGGGGTAGGTCTCATCGTCCGAAGACGGGAGCGTAAGCCCCGCCGGACTTCTTCCCTTTATCAAACTTCCTGCCGAAGACCCAGACGCAGGCTTAAACCTGGCTCCGGGCAACCGTTCTGAACTACGGAGGTCTACACTTAGCGGATCCGATCAGGCACTCCAAGCCGAACACATCGCGGCAGACCCACGGTTCCCGCTCCCGCTCTTAGATGAAGTGTTGGGTCTGATGCAGTCTCTTGCCATCACGGAGGCTTTACCTCCGAACTGCACCCAGCCTGAATTGGGGGCTGAGAGAGGGGAATTTTACGCCCCACTCACCACTCACTTAATAGCCACTGTCGAGGACTTAACCAAGCTGTTGGACTATCCGTCCGAGGACATCGACTGCATGGACGACGATGACGAAGACAAACTAGGCCAAGTCCCACCTATTACGGGGCATTGGACGGCCACCTCAACTTACGATGTGTACATGGTGGACACTCCAAAGAACGACGAGGACAACCCAAACCTAGATGAGGAGAGACCCGTCGATAAGCCACCAAAGTGCCGACGTCAACGACATCGCACACAATCATGTCGGGCGAACGATAGTAATACCGGCACCGGAGACAACGAGACTCCGGATGGCGCTAAAGATACCGAACACCTTATCGAGCCCACATCCGAACTGGACGAGCGGGAAGAAGGTGAACACAGCCCTGGACGCGCCGACAACGAAGATGTGGAGGATAACAACTACATGCCAGAATCCGAAGAGGAGGTTTGGCTTGGTGAGGATGACCTCATCATCCCAGAAGAACCCCTCGATCAAGAACACTTCAAGCAACATCTCATTGCCACAGCCCGGAGCCTGAAAATGAAGCAGCCACAGCTCAAAGAAGAGCAAGACATGCTGAATGAGAGGTGGACTAAGGTCTTGGCCGCTGAGGAATACGGCCAAGAACGACCTATCAAAAGTTACCCTAGGCGTCAATTCGATGACGAAGTCCTTGAACCAATACCGTCGAAATACAATTAGATAGATCAACTAGACCGACCACCACGTGGACTGGACAAAGTGGCATATCAAGCCGAACACCAGCCCGCATCCCCTCGCCGGAGAGGCAGGAGGACTGCAGCCGCGGGATATACATACGACATGTAACGTGACCTAGCCTATAAAGCTGGTCAGACCAGTTCAATCTATGGATCAAGGGGGCGTGCCCCGACGCGGGATAATGTGCATGAAGGCCGGTGTGCCTACCGCTACTATGTTCGGGATCAGTACCGAACCGAGATGCCAGCCGATCTCCGCCACGACATCACTAGATACAGAGGATCCACACACCCCTTATGCTTCACTGGTGAGGTTATGGAACATCAGTTTCCGGAAGGGTTTAAACCCGTAAACATTGAACCATACGATGGAACGACGGATCCGGCCGTCCAGATTGAAGACTTCCTTCTCCACATTCATATGGCTCGAGGAGATGATCTCCATGCCATTAAATATCTCCTGCTAAAGATGAGGGACCAGCACGGCACTAGCTAAACAGCCTCCCAGAAAACTACATTGGAATCTGGGAAGACTTGGAAGATGCCTTTAGGGCTAACTTCCAAGGCACTTATGTCTGGCCACCGGATGCTGACGACTTGAGTCACATAATTTAGCAGCCAGGTGAGTCAGTCCGCAAGCTTTGGAATCGGTTCTTAACTAAAAAGAACCAGATGGTAGACTGTCCGGACGCTGAGGCCTTAGCAGCATTTAAGTACAGCATCCGTGAGGAATGGCTCGCCCGACACCTTGGGCAGGAAAAGCCGAAGACCATGGCAGCATTAACGGCACTTATGACCCACTTTTGTGTAGGTGAAGACAGCTGCTTGGCTCATAGAAGCAACAGCTCAGGTGACCCCGGCACATATAAGGTGCGGGATGACAACAGTAAACCTCGCCGCAATAAAAACAAACATCATAATAGCAATAACGACGATGCAGATGATACGGCAATAAATGCCGGATTCAGCGGCCCGAAGTCTGGTCAACGGAAGAAACCTTTCAAAGGCAAAGACGAGCCATCCAATTTAGATAAAATCCTTGAGAGGCCCTGTCTGATTCATGGCACACCCGATAAGCCTGCAAATCATACCAACAGGAACTGTTGGGTTTTCAAACATGCCGGTAAGTTAAATACCGAACACAAGGGCAAAGGGCCCCAAGCGAAAACGATGATGAGCCCCGTTAGCCGAACATCGGGGGTCAGAAACAATTTCCCCACGAGGTGAAAATAGCGAACATGATATATGTCACTCACATCCCCAAAAGGGAGCGCAAACGCGCGTTAAGGTACGTCTATGCCTTAGAGCCTGTCGCCCCCAAGGTTAACCCATTGCCAGCTTGCCCGATCACCTTCAATCGCAGGGACCACCCAACTAGTATCCGTCACGGGGGTTCGGCCGCCTTGGTCCTTGACCCAATCATCGACGGATACCACCTCACTAGAGTCCTCATGGACGGAAGAAGCAGTCTCAACTTGATCTATCAAGATACTATCCCAAAGATGGGGAGTGACCCATCACGAATCAAGTCGAGTAACACTACCTTTAAAGGTGTGATACCAAGAGTGGAGGCCCGTTGTATGGGCTCAATCACACTGGAGGTAGTATTCGGCTCCCCAGATAACTTTCGTAGCGAAGAGTTAATCCGACATCATCCCTTTCCACAGCGGTTACCATGCACTACTCGGACGAACTACCTTCGCCCGCTTTAGCACAGTCCTGCATTATGCTTACTTGAAGCTCAAAATGCCCAGACGTCGCAGCGTTATTACAGTCAATGGTAATATGGACACTACAAAAAAATACACTTCCGTGATGATACGTGTTTGTCATAGTAGGTCGCGTTTTTTGTCATGCATGTACATCCATGACGATTTTACGACAGAATCAAGATAGTCATACATGTGCCGCCGTAGAAATGTTCCATGACATTACCAAAATTATCATCACGGAAGTATCCACTTCCATGACGATAAATCGTGTGTCACAGAAGTGCTTTCGTCAAGGGTGACCGACAAGTGGCATCCACCGTAACGGAACGCTGTTAAGCTATCGGGTTGGGTTTTGGATCCGATAACCCGTTAACAGCCCCGACCAATGGAGATTTTCCACGTGTAAAATCATCATTGGCTGGAGGAAACACATGTCGGCTCATCGTTGGGACAAATGTCATCCACTCATTGGACAGAAGGCGCCTATGATACGTCGACATGTGGCACGACCCAACAATGGCCCATTCCTATGAAAAGGCCGGCCCGTTTGACTTGGTCAAAAGGTGGAGGGCCGGCCCATGGAAAGCCTGTTAATGGCCTGTTCGCATATAGCCCATTTACAGCCCGCTAACTCAAGGCCCGTTACGCCCTATCCGAATTAGGCCCAGTAGCGTCATCTGCGCCATCCAATATGATTCCAGCCCGTTTTCACTTCTGGCCCATGTATGGCCCATGACGTCTTTCGGCCCATATGAGGCGCTTTGTAACTCTTGGCCCATTAACGGCCCGTGGTGAAGCTGGCCCGTAATGAACAGTGTATCACTTTACACCCATTAACGGCCCGTGGTGAAACCGGCCTGTAATGAACAGTGTATCACTTTATACCCATTAACGGCTCGTTATTCCTTTGGGCCATTTCCAGCCCAAGTTATCTTTCAGCCTTCTGATGGCCCATTTATTCTTGGGCTCATTTGCAGCATTCGGTTACTTACGGCCAGTTACTGTCATTTTCTGCTTGTGGGCCAAATTCAGCACGTAGTTACAGTCGGCCCGTTTGTGGACTGTTAATCTGTTGGGACATTTTCATAGCATCACCAAATATGGCCTATTAACGGCCCGTTATGGTCAGCCCATAAAACGTACGATTTCCATTAAAGGCCCATCTACGGCCAATTAAAGGCCCGTATAAGACCCATAAATGAGTCAGCCCTTACAAGGCCCATGGATCCTACGAGACGTAGAAGGCCCATGGATCCTACGAGACGTAGAAGGCCCATGGATCCTACGGCCCGTAGAAGGCCCATGGATCCTATGGCCCATTAAAGGCCCATGAATCCGACAGCCCGCTGAAGGCCCATGGATCCGACGGCCCGTACATGGCCCATGGATCGTGAAGGGCCATGGTCGGGTGAGTTGGCCCCCGTTTGAATGATATAGCATATTCAAAGAATTATCTTACTCAATACTATCACCTCTAAAAAACATACACTATACAGCAAAGAGACCAAGGCATAGAAAGGTAGAATAATCCTACACTATACAATAAAGAAATTACAGCCAATTATACCCACTAGGCATTATGGTTCGGCACAGGTAATAATAAGGCATACACAAAGAACAAATTACATACACTGGGCAAATACAGCTCATACATCATGGACGTGCATCAACTTAACTCCATTTGAACTATAATATCTTCAGAAAATAGGATTGGCCGGATTCAGATAGCACAAATTTCGGTCTCCAAAATCTCCAATTCCTTCATGGTTACCTCAGTGTCTTGTTTCATTTTTTTGACTCCTCCATCTAATACCTGCATGTCCAGTCTCAACTTGTTGATTATGCGTTGACAATCATGTACATGTTGTCTTGCCACCTCTAGTTGATGCTCGAGAACATCAGCACATTCCAATTCCAATCCATAATCATTCGGTAACGGCCATGCCGCACTACTCGCAGATCTTTGTGTTGAGGTCACTTCATCTTGAAATGTTTCTGTAAGTACACATGACTAGGGCAAAAATATAGTTACAACAGTGAAGCGAGCAAGACACTATTTTGTACTACATGGAAAAATAGGACTAACAATAATGTTACATGTCATGAAGCATAAGCAGGTGATATTTTAAAAAGTATAAAAAAGATAGTTTGTGCAGCCTGCATACAAAAATCCCTCTTACCTCACCGGAGGAGCATGATGTTGGGGCCCAATCAAAAACACAGACAAGTTACAAATTTAGACAACACGTTGCGTATAAGTAAGCAAGCATTTGGCCATTCTGTAGCTCAATTAAAGTCTTAGGGAGCATAATGAACAGCAAAGGGTTTCATACAAACATACTACAACATGCAAAACTATGCAATCATTAGCGTAGTATAAACTAGATTGTGAGCCTCATGCAATAAAAGTTGGTTAATAGACTTCAAAGCTTCAGGCACACTTCGGCAGAGTAATTAAATGGTAAGGCCTTTAATTATGTCAACTAATAGTTATACAAGTACCAAACATCAGGCATGATTATTTGGGCCTCTCATTAACTAAGGACAAATAAAGCAATTGAAAAGAGCATAATGTCCCTGAAACAAACAAGGAATTGAACTGTTGAGTTGCATACAGTGACTTACCTTAGCAGGTTGAAGAGGCTCAGCGCAGCTCCTACTTCTCTTGCAAGGCTCCTTCTTAACATCTTGTACTAGGAAATCCTCAATCTTATCTTCATTGCACCCCCTCTGCAAGGTGACACAAACTAGTTACTCGTCTCCTTGGAAGATAAATATGCATACTTTCCAGTCTACGAACACAAAAGGATGAGATTATAACAAAACAACACCACATAATGAAACATGCCGCATCTCTTGCACTTGCACACAATGAAATGAGCATTTACTATGTTTGTACTATGTAAAAACTAGGCATACCTTCAAACTGGATGATAGAGGCGGAGGTGTCCCGATCTTTCGATGAGATGATAACTATCGATTTGGTGAAGATGACTTTGACGATCCGACTACAAACGTGCACGATGTTGCGCCTTAGCAATCGCTAAACCAACTCCAAGAGATTATTGACCACGCAGGAGCACAATCAACCTGACCACGAAGGTCTATTCCTGCAAGGAATCGAAGAACAAGCAATAATATGATAAAAGCAATCTGAATATTGCGATATATATGAAGTATTGATAAAAGTGGGGATCCGTAAGCGGTCTTGGTCTGGTCGTTGGACACAAACGAAGTATACGAAGTTACAATGGCTAACTTTTAACTAAACAAATCCCAAGGAAAAAGCTACTAGATGGATCTACTTATATAGGAGCATGGGATGGCGGCCAAGGAGATGGGAGGACGTCCCAAGGCAGCCTAAAAGCAACCCTAGGTCGTACAAGGCTCATGGGCCCAAGTGGAGGTGATGCAACACCTTTGGACTTGTTGTTTGACTCGGATTCTGTTGCAGCGTCAAATTGTTTCGTCGATATCTCAATGCTCCGGACGAATTTGAAGGTGCATCCAATTGGGTTGGAAAGAGCACGAAATCTAGTTTCCAACAAAAAAAGAATCACCCAATTCGGAGTCCGTATGAAAAAGTTGTTGGCGTGTTGAGTCAGGTATGTCTGTGAAGTTCGAATCTGAATCCAGAACGTGAGAGACTTGGACTCTATCTTCTCTTGGCCTAAAAGTGATGTGAGAGAACTTTTTGAATAGACCCCAAACTTCTCCTTTTGCCTTATCTTCATATGTGGATTGTAAAAATGTCCCATACACCTGCAATTAGACAAAACACAAAAGTGTGTGAAGTATTTTTTTCTGGATAATATAAATAGATTATTGAATAGTTTGCACTAGAAATCACCTGACAAATATGCATCTATGCAATATTTTTGGTCATATCCAAGGTATATGTCCTCATCACTAGATCTCCAGGTCTTTTTAGAGAGCCTATTGTAGTGTACAACCAAACCTTTATGTCACCTATGAGTTAGACAAGGCCCCACTACAGCAGTCCTTAGTGTTTAAATCGTTGACAAGCTCTGTTAGAGTGTTAGGTCAAGAACAGCAAGTAATCAAAGCAAACTGTCCTAGTATGGCTGGCTGATGCAAATAAGCAACTGAACAGATGTGTGAGCAAATCTTACATATCAAGAAAAGAAGCAAAGAAGGAGGCTTAAAGACCATCACTTGACTGACCAGATTTAAGGGACATTTAAACATCATGTGCAACGTATGAACTAACATAAACATTGCATATTCCAGATTCTACAATGGAATGCACATGTATTAGGTTATGCCATGTATGATGATGCCTAAATGTACAGATAGCAGGCAAGAGTGATTCATCATTGCACGCACAATTGAATTGCAGGTTAAGGGCCAGTTCGATTCCGCCTTTTCAGGGCATATTGTCAAAATAAGCCATAAAAGATGTAAAGAAGTCATTTTTGAGTTATGGGCTTGGGCTTAACTAATTTCGCTTTGGAGGGGGGTGTTTCGGGTAGAACCTCACTAAAAATTGAAGGCAAGGGGAATACTGAAATGACTCTGTTGTCTGCCTATATTACACTCAAAATGCAATTGTTGACGCCTGTGTCACACCTGACCCTCAAGTAAAAACAAACACGCAAGAGTTCATTGCCCTGCCTGCTTGCATCTCCTCTCCCCTTTCCCTCTACCTCGATCCCCTGCCTGCAACACTAGGGTTCCTCCAGCGAGCCGTCGCCACTGGTCCCATCTGGCCTGGTCCTTGATGATGCTATGTCCAGCTAGGCTACATGGCCGGCGGGTAGGGTCAAATCTCCTTGGCAGCTCCTCCCTCTGGCGCCGCCCCTCATTCTCATGGTCTCCAGCAGCTGCTCCACTGTGGTTCGTCCAACGCACTACTCCAGCGGGCGCTGCACAACTATGGCTGATGCCACACTGTAGCAGAAGGCACCTTATTCCCACTCCCCTCCTGCCAGGCCATGGCCTTGAGGTGCTGTTGAAGGATGAGCTCATCCAAAAAGGTGAGGATCTCCTCTGATTTTTTGCCAATTTTTCATTCTGATCCACTATACGATGAATTGCTATGAACTGCTTTTGCTGCTGCTATATGGTGAATTGCTATGAGCTGCTCCTGCTGCTGCTATATGATGAATTGCTATGAGCTGCTCCTGCTGCTACTATATGATGAATTGCTATGAGCTGCTGCTGGTATATAATGAATTGCAGACTGCTGCTGTTGTATGATGAGTTGCTATGAGCTGCTGCTGCTATATGATGCTTTCAGGTGGTGCTGCTATATGATAATAACCAGCCACCTGGACCATCGAATTTCAATAAATAATTGTTCTTCATTTAAATGTGGGTCATTCGTTCTTCGTTTAAATTAGGCAATGTGATATCTATGGAAAACATTGACCAAAGTAGATTGTGCCAAGTAGATGGTATCTTTGTATTTGCATTTTGAGAAAATAGTGATGGTCTGTTTTCCTATCATATTAATTACTGCACTGGGTTCAATTTGTGATGTTTGCAAGTCAAATTAATTTCCATATGGGCAGCAAAATGAAAAAAATATAATGCAATCTAGACTTTCCATTGATTATACCAAAGATAAGCTGAAAACGCAATGAAAAGAACTGGTTGGCTTATTACATGGAGCTTATATTCACAGGTGCTTATTTTCTTAGGATAACTCGTAATAATTGTCCCTAAGAAACTTGGCTAATAGAACTCGCATGCAAATAACATGTCATGATGATTGCAATGGCACACTGTATAGGCTCACCGCTGCCTCTCCTTTTTTTGCGATGTTCCATGAAATTGCCACATACATCTTGTACTTTTTCATTGTGTAACCCTATCTGCAAGTTGACACGGCTAATTTCAGACATCTCTACATGATACTACATTGCATATCCCTTGCGCATATTTAAACCACCAATTAATGATTGTGTGCGTACCATAAACTAGCCATGACTCTGTATGCTGGACTAGCAGGCACTCTAAGGGAGCCTAATGTAGTGCACCGGAATTCCTACATGCCACCTACGATTTTGTGTAATGTACTGCCCATGTTCCTAAATATATGTCTTTGTAGAGATTCTAGTATGGACCACATACAGATGTATATAGATGCATTTTCGAGTGTAGATTCACTCATTTTGCTCCGTATGTAGCCTATAGTGGAATCTCTAGAAAGACTTATATTAAGGAACGGAGGTACGAGGTAGTATCATGTATGACATCTACATATCTAATTTAGCAGTCAGTAGTAGAAATCATTGTCTGCACAAAGGGATTACTGGTCGAAAATCCTAGCAAAGCACGCTGGCAGGCACAGAACAATAAAAGAGAGAGAGAGAGACGCACTTACAAGATCATAGCAATGCCCCAGTCTAGGATCTTGGTTGGCCAAGCTATTAGATCCAGAAGAAACATCGTCCTTGTAGTTTTTGCCAGCTGCATAACAGGTAACAGCGACCGGTTAGTATATTTAAAGTACATCGGGCAGGTGATGCTGGACGGGTTTAAGGGTGACAAGTTCCTAGGCCGTGGCGGGTGCTTGGCATCTCTCTAGACGGTGGGAATCAGGTTAGAAACGTCAAGGGTGATGATGATGCACTGGTTGTCGGGGTCCGGTAAGAAGATCTAGAACCGTCGAGTAGGGTGTTTGTGGAGCAGCTCCGGTAGGGTGGACTACGGTGTGGGCGAAGCGGATATGTGGTCGTGGACGAGGGCATAGGTGAAGCTGCTCCGGCGGTTGGGTTAAGGATGGTGTCGACGACACGGATCTGCGGCCATGGACGGGGTGTCAGAAGCTGCTCCGGTGGTTGGGTTAAGGATGGTGTCGACGATGTGGATCTGCGGCTGTGGATGGGGCGTCAGAAGCTGCTCCGGTAGGTTGGATGAGGGTGCGAGGAAGCAGATCTGAGGCCGTGGACTTGTGAGTTAGCAAAGCGGCCCCGGTAGGGTTGAGAATGGTATAGGCGAAGCTACTCTGGTAGGGTTGATGATGGTGTCGGTGAAGCGGCTCCGGTAGGGTTGAGGAAGGTGTCGGCGAAGAGGATCAGAGGCCGTCGACGGGGGCGTCGGTGGGGCGACTCCGGGGGGGTGTGGACGAAGCGTCTCCGGTGGGGAGTACGAATGAGCTGCTGCAGATGCGCGGCGGTTGACGAGAGTACCGGCGAAGCAGATCCAGTGCCGTGGACAAGGCCGTCACTGAATGGGCTGTGGTACAGGGGTGGATGAGCAGTCTACTTGTTTCTAGGGGAGGGGGAGGGGTAGATGCGGCCGCAGAAGCAGATCCGGTGAGGTGGATGCCGCTGGCAGTGAATGGGCTATGGTATGCCGGTGGATGAGCAGTCTAGGGTTTCGAGAGGGGAAGGGAGAAAGGGCGCTGAAGTACGGATGGCGTGATGTAAGATGCTCTGGTGTTGTGGAGTTACTAGTTAGTCGTTTTTGTGGGAGGGGGAGAGTAAATGGGGGTGCCGTGTAGTGGGGGGAACCGGAAGTTACAAAAGCAGCCCCGACCTATCATGTAGATGAGGGCGGTATTGTAACTATTGGTCTCCGTGCACCAAGGACAAAAGGGGGATTTTTCATGCTAAAGACTAAGGTGGCGGAAATTTTAGGAGGAGGCGGGAGATTTTGCCACCCGCGGGATCGTTCGTATCCAGTTTCAACTAATTTTGGACCGTGCTAGCAGGAAGATCATGCTAGACTATGTACACGGGGCACGCGCTAGCAGTTAATAACTGGTGTGAAGTCCACCCCAGAAAAAAAGACAATAACTCGGGATGATGCACTGATAACTTGAACATTCACATGGGCGCGGCCAATCATATGGGTGTAGTGGCGCGTTCACAAAAAAAGGGATCAAACGCTCAGCCTATCTATTTCTCGTGTAAATAGATAATTTAGTGCCATTGGTTATTTACTTTAAACATAATGCATTGACGTGTTAGTGTAGAGGCGCACAAAAAGAAATGGATATTGTAGTCAGCTACTCAAAAGTGTTACCTTATATGATTACATAGCCTCCATTTCATAAATTGCGTACCCGTTGAATTCATATATGAATATTACATATACTACTTCAAAATAGAAACTTAAATCATCCAAGACTAATGAATTTGAATGCAAGAGTAACAATGGCGCATGTACATGATAGCTACATTGGTTGTTTGAAGAAACATCACTGTAACTTTGGCATGCACAACTGAAAAAGGTTTATTTAAATAGAAAAAAATGTGATATGTGAGTGTCCAGTCTTTATAGCATTGAATCGATATTGTACCTTTGGCCATGATATGAAGTAGATATTGACTTATGTTCAAGCGATGCACATCCACGATCGCTAGATAGTGATACGTGAATGAATTGTGCAATCTCTCTCACACGCATACATATCTCATTTCCCTGTGGGCATCGGAATCACACACGCGCACTTCGTGTATTTCTCTCCCTCCGTCAGGGTTAAATTCGTCTTTCTACCCCGTCCTACAAGTCTCTCACACAGAAACACACATGCTCTCTATGTCTAACACGCCCACCCCTTTAATTCTGCCCACCCACAGCCACTAATATCTCAAAGTATAATAATGTCTCTCACACATATGCCTAAGGTTAACTCGAGTTCCAGAACCGTATGAATACATACAATGGGATTCCAAGAGAGCACCTTTTGTTTTGAGATTTCTCTCTCTCTCTCTCTCTCTCTCTCTCTCTCGCGCACACACACACACACACACACTTGCGCGTGCGCGCGTGCACATTGTATCTCGCTTCATTTTTCCCAGCACTTGCATGCACACACACCGTTTGTTTATCTTCGTGAGGCTTTAAGTATGCCTTGCACAAATGCTATCTACCTATCCCTTAATATAGCTAGATATGTGTCACACAAACTCCTTCTCCCTACTAGTAAGATGCCCATGCGTTGCACGGAACATCAAGATGCATTTGTATGAGAAGTTTATCTTGTGGGAGAAAAGGATGAACGAGGGAATGCCTTGGTTGCAAATGCGGAGAGGGGTGCGGGTATCTTTTTGCAAAATTGCCATAGTTTCCTTCCTATCCGTTGGATATAAATCGGATGGCCAATATTGCAGGATGGCAGGAACACCATCATCACCAACTCTGTTTTTTTATAAGAGTAGAGATATGTGAGTGTCACTGCCCCCCCCCCCCACACACCCACACTTCCTAACATCGAAGGAGTAGGATGACACCTCGATCTTGATACTAATCTATCGACTGGCTTCTCTCTCAAACATACACACACACACACACTACCCAACACCGAAGGAGTAGGGTGGCACATCGATCTTGATAATAATCTATCTACTCCTCTTTCAAACACACACACACACACACACACACACTCGCTAGTTGTGCCTCCATGCCTACCGCGCACACTCTCGATACGTCTTTCTCTCCCTCCCCCCAACAATGACAGCAGAAGGGTGACAACTCGATCTGATCATAATCTGTCAATTGGTTTCTCTCTCAAACATCGTGTCTCGGTGCCTCGCTCGGTAGCCCCCTCGATATGTAGATTTCTCGCGCGCGCACAGCTGTAGTGACGATGACGCTGAACCCAGTGTGCCTTGTTTTTACCAGACTCATGTGATAGTTTTCACTCTGTTTTCTGTTAATTAACAAGGCAAGCTTTTCTTTGTTACTACTAGTGAATCTGAAATCATTCGGGGCAGACATAAAATATATCACTTCAACCCAATTATCGCAGCAACTATTTTAAAAGAAATTAGCTAGCTGCCCGTGCGTTGCACGGAACATCAAGATGCATTTCTATGAGTAGTTTATCTTGTGGGAGAAAAGGCTGAACGAGGGAAGGCCTTATTTGCGAACATGGAGAGACGTGTGGGTATATTTTTGCAAAATTGCCATAGTTTCTTTCCTATCCATTAGATATTAATCCGATGGCCTATATTGCAGGATGGCACACACACCATCATCACGAACTCTGTTTTCTACTCCCTCCGTCCGAAAATACTTGTCATCAAAATGGATAAAAAGAGATGTATCTAAAACTAAAGTACGTCTAGATACATTTCCTTTTATCCATTTTGATGACAAGTATTTCCGGACGGAGGGAGTATTTGTCTTTTTAGAGATTTCAACAAGTGACTATGACCGGACCTTACCAACATACTCAAAAAAATAGTCCATAATTTTGATGTTACCCTCTTTTCTTGGCGGTGCAGTGCCACCTAGATTACCTCATAAATAAATCAAGGACAAATCTGACCCCTTCCTGAAAAGACATACGAAGCAAAATGAGTGAATCTACACTCTAAAATATGTCTACATACGCATCTGTATGTGTCCATTTGAAATCTGAAAAAGACAAATATTTAGGAACGAATGGAGTATAAGAGTAGACATGGAGATATATCTCCAGCATGGTCTACAACAATAATGTGCTGGGCTGGTTAGCGTTGGATGCTTGCAACGCGATGACATGAGTTCGAATTCTATCTTTTAACTTTAGATTTTTATATTATATATTACTCTACTTATTTAATATATACTTCTTTCGCTACTGTACTGGTAGTGGAACCCACAGAGTACTTAGAATACAAGATTAACGACGGACTTGTTTCTTTTTAACTTTCTGTATGAAGCTGTAGCCACCCTGCAAGTCACGTGTACACTGTACATGCAATTAACTTTTTATAGAGGGACAATCATACAGGCAATTAACTCAAATGGATTGGATGTCACTCTATTATTTCCAACATAAAGAGCATCTCCAACGGCAGCCGACAAATTTCCTCCCGCTTCCTTCCGCGGAGGACGACATCAAACGCCAGCAGCATACATTTTTACAACTCTAACCAACCAGATGAAATTCATGCAAACACAGACTAATTTCATATAAGCATGAAGGATTTCGTATAAAAAACCAGATCTTCATATAAACATGATGGATTTCATTACATTTCCATGAACTAAGAGGTGCCAATCCGGCTCTCTTGTATAACTAATACTCCCTCCGTCTGGAAATACTTGTCCTAGAAATGGATGTATCTAGACTTATTTTAGTTCTAAATGGCCGCCCACGGATCCCTTTGTCTTCCTCATGTCCGTCAGACACTTGCGGGATCGACAAAGGTACTCGGAAGAGACGAAGCAGCAAAGAAACCACCTGAATCCGTAGTCGTCGCCTCGGCGGTGGCCTTCATGGGTCCCAGGTGGCGGCGGCCTCCCGTGTTCTACTTCTCCTCGATGATGGCAGCGGACACGGAGAAGCTGGCCACTGACACGTCGTTCTCCACGCACCCAGCTTCTGTCTCTGCCTGCATGGCACTGCCGCAGGCACGGGAGGCGCGCCCACAGACAAGGGAGGCGCGACCACCAGAGACACTCATGGCGCGGTATGACGCGTCAGCGATGGCGCCCGTACCGGCGTGCTCACGTCGTGCCGGCGTGGAGCAAATCGCCACTCCTCATCAAGCTGAACTGGAGCGGCGAGTTGCTGAACCACGCGCCTGCTTGGGGCGGCAACTAGCTCCGTCCGGGCAAGCGAGGTTGGTGAAGCACCGAGCGGCCTCGCCCATATCCGGAGGGCTCGGCGGGCCACCCATCCGGGTAATATGCCGGATAACGGCTCATCGGAAGCCATCGGAAGAGTGGAGAAAATGGTGAAGGAGGAGATGGGGGAGCGGGGTGAGATTCTTGCCCGTTGTCTGCCTGGCCTCGTGTAAATAGAGGGCGGACAGTAGGAGCTTGGCCGGCGTCTGGCCTCGTTTAAACTGAGGGAGGACGGGAGGAGCTTGGCCGATGTTGCGTTTAATTCCGGCCCGCTCATGAACAGACGTGTGGCCGGAGTAGGATTCTCGGTTTGCATGCGGGTTTAACGGAGGGGTTTAATGGAGGCGCCGGGCGTGCAGCGGGCGGCGCAGTACTATTCGATTTGACAGCAGTAATGAGCCATCAAATCACAAAGGCCCTTGCCTCTCATGAAACCGACCGAGCTAGACTGCCCGCCCTCTAGCCTTAAAGTGTATATACTCCACTTTTGTACAGTAGTACAGTATCGATGGATTGCGCCATGGAGCAAAACTTGAAAGTAAAAAAAGGTGGTACATATAGAGAGCGCTCGTCGCCAAATTATGCATATAGTACTATTAAAAAGGCTTGTCACAATAATGGTGTCCAGCACAAGTGCACAACCCACCCCTCAAATAAAACTAAGCACCCTGGAATTCTTTGACAAACTAAGCACCCTGAAATTCTTTGACAACTAAACTGCTAGCTATATGATTTTGGCCATATAAATTGTACATATGTAATGTGAAGAAATGAGTTGTAGTACTATACCAACTAAAAGATGAAATGTAAGCAATACTAGTATGTACGTACTGAAGAGTTAAAGTAACAAGAAGAAACATAACATAGTTCTGCTGGGGGCTCAGCACAACACACCCCTCAAATTAAACTAAGCACACCGGAAATTAATTAAACTTTGCAACTATTCCGGTAGACACTGCATTAGAACCACCATGAGCAACGACACTGTCACCTTACACGGAGTCCTCATCCACATCCTCGACTTCGTCCTCGTCCCTCTTCCTCTTAGCCGATACTTCTTTGCTTGAACCGCACACTTGGCTCTTGCTCTTCATCCAACCCTTGTAGATATTGAAACAAAGGTAGCCATCCATTGCAGCATAGTGGATGTGGTGTATATCTAGTACATTCCACTGCCATGCATAATGATGAAATGTGTATGGAGGTTTCTCCAGTTTACCGTACGAAGGATGAACCATGGCTCCTGCCAGGGTCAGCATTGAAGGCTGATGAGAGGACACCAGCCGATTCTTCTGGAGGTCAAAGGGGTTGCCTACAACGAGGCCTATCCGACCCAGGACTTCTTTGTCGTCACCAAAGTCTACAGTAATGAATTTGACTAGGTTGCTCTCGAGGAAGTCCTTCAAATCCAGGCATTCAATGTCGGCATGGCATATGTAGTAGACCAAGCATAAGTCATGCACGCAAACCTGGATCACGGCGGGCTTCTTCCTCTCTTCGTCCTTTAGATCCTTCTCTCATCCCAGGATTGTGGTGTACTCAACATCTAACCCAGCGACCCACTCATCATCTGAGTCTTCGAACATGCGTCTGACGCGAGAAAGGCATCCTTTCACCGTCGTGGAAGAACAGGTGTAGATGACGTCAAACTCATCGCCGGTGATGGTTCTAACCTTGTACTCACTGCCGATCGTGGAGATTTGGGACACCATGGATTTGGGAGGAGGGTTAGGATTAGTGGAACTGTCATAATGTGAATGGACGGGACGACTAGGAGCAAACCGCCGTAGTATTGAAGGACATACGGGGACAAGGAGGAGCAAACTGGCAGCGTGCGAACGGCAGGGTAGTGGCTTTCCATTCTCCCATGATACGGGCTTCTGGGAGCCCTTTGATTTGAGATCGAATGATTGCATGGCGTGATTCTATACCTATGGGTGAATATCCTATCCTTGAGGGTTATTCTGCAAATTTTCAGCAACTTAGCATGCGACCGTTTGATCTCAGATCCAAGGGCTGCCAGCAGCCCGTATCATGTTCGCGCCTACCACGACCGTCGCGTCGCACGCGCAGTCGCTCCCTTGGAGATTTAACATGGTGCATTAGGCTATCTGATGTTGGCATGTCATACATAGTCATCACTTAGTCACTCATACTACAACAAGGTTAGCTATAAGGTTGGCTATAAGTGTTTTTACTCCTCTCTATCTCTTTCTTCGTACTCCCTTCGTCCCATAATATAAGAACGTTTTTGACACTAGTGTAGTGCCAAAAACTTTCTTATATTATGGGACACGGGGAGTACTAGTATTTATTGCATTTGCCAAGGAGTGACCTCTTCCAATGAAATGGTGTTGCTAAGTTTGCTTCATTTAATTAGCTATAGACTCAAAATTGTATTTTCACCTAGGTACACGCGCTTAGCATAATTTCTTCCTTGGGTCACCAAACTAGTCTCTCTCTTCTTGATTAACTTGCCACATCAGACTTTATGCCTATGTGGCAAGCTTAAGCACCTGTAGGAGCAAGTAAGTACAATAGTGCGCTTTACATGGCATTTTTGCATATGTGGAGGAAAGAGAGGCAAGGAAAAAGTGGAGAAGTGTGCTCTCATGCAAGAGCCATCCTCTACTACATGGTGGAGCATTGGGAGAGGCACCTGTATAGAGGTGGTTAGGAATCGGGAGACTCACGTCGGTTGTAGCGCCGCAGTTAAAATGATAATGGCAAGTCAAATCTCGGGGCCCCACCTGTCCAGCAGTAACTCGATGTCAAATCACACAGCCCTACGTTTGTAGTAGCCTACTCCCTCAGCTTCTCGTGTCTCCGTCTAACCGACTAGGCGGAACTGCCCCGCCTACCGCGCAGTATACTCCCTCCGTCTAGGTGACCAAGGTGGAGAGGAAAACGAGAGAACTTAATGTTTAGTATTTGCTAAGGTTGGTTGTAATGGTACTAGCCTTAGCAATTTTGATTAGGTGTCATAGAATTAACTGAAGAAAGAGAGAGAGTTGAGTACTATGTGTCGTACATGGCAATAAATAAAGTACTACATGATACTAATATATGATACATGGCACAGGAGTACTAAGTATTATTAATACAGTTTTGCTAGAACTCATCTAGATGAGATATAATTTGGTCTCATTCATCTTTTATAGCCATTGGATGTGATGCTATAAGATGCGTGTGTGCTGACGTGGGTTGTATTTGTTCTTGTGCAATGAACCGACCACTGCATGTCATGTTTGATAGTCTCAAGTCATTAAAAGCATACAAGCCCCACATCTCTTATTTGTTGATTCCTCTATTTATGTCAAAAAATAAGAAACAACATGAGAGTTAATGCACCGCACCAATGTGTTTACTAAGTATTTGGTTTTCGTAAGATGACTTAATACTCACCTAGATGGAGGGAGTATTCATTTGACAGCGGGCGGCACAGTTCCCGATACTGCTTTAATGCAGACAGGGGAGGGAGTAGCGGTTCCCGATATGTTAAACGGCCAATACATCCTCCTTCAATTAATGCATGAGGGAAGTAATGGGAGGAGGTCCGGGAAAAGAGGTTGCACAATGTGAATGCAACACAGTTTGCCCTCATTGCCCTCATATAAAGGCACCCCTCCATTCCAATGCATCTACCACATCGTACGCACCTAAGCATTTGCCTAAGCACCTACACTAAGCGCGAAAGAGCTCACTCCAGACCCATGGCGGCAATGCGCGTGAGCGGCCAGCGGCTGTGCCAGATGGTCCACGACGCCGGCCTGCGGCATGGCGCCGAGGATCGTCTCCAGATGGTGTTGGAGACCGGCTGGTGGATGGCCGCCCTCGATGCCAACTAAGACTCTCAGTTGGACCAGATGATCGTTGCCACCAGCAACAAGTTCACTGTCCTCAAGAAGTTCACGGACGACATCGCCGTACTCCTCTAGCCCACGCGCCCGGGCTCCTCATTGCCTGCCACACTAATCGGCCTCCATGGCTGGAACCTCTTTCAAGCACTGGTGGCCCTGCGACTGCCCGCCGATGCCATGAAGAATGTCCACCTGGAGGTCACGCTCACCGCGAGGCGCCTCGCCCTGCAAGAATTCGTCAACCTACACATCCACGTGTATGAGCAAATCGTGTATATAGGTATCTACAAGGCCAGTGAGGACGCTACGACGTTGGCCTTCCTCAACCGGCTGGAAGCCTTGTATGCCTTTGCTGAGAACCACCTCAACCTCGCCACAAAAGCCGCCGCTCCTTAGCCGCCGGTCGGTGGCCCGGCACACTAAGTTGAGGAGGAGGAGGTCGTACATTCATGGATCCATCTTTCTTCTTGCCTTCTGTAACCACCACTGCGATCGCATCATCGTGGCCTTAATTCTTATTGTGTTGTTGCATTCTCGTTCCAGTCAATATCGACATGTGCAATCCCTTTGCTTAATTATATGCATCACTGTAACTAGTACTCCATCCGTCAATTTATAAGTTGTGCTTACCTTTTCCATCAACTTCGTGCAACGCGCAGGCATCTTGCTAGAAACACTAGAATATGTCTATATAATCCGTATGTGATAGTCCATTTGAAATCTCTAAAAAAGACAAATATTTAGGTACGGAGGGAGTAATATATTAGGAGTATATCAAAACAATAGTGATTTCTTTCAAGTTTGTGAACAAATACTACTATTCTACTATTTTGGATCCATCGCAACGCACAGGCACATTGCTAGTAAAAGGAAAAAGCCTGCCGCATTCGCGTCGCACCCCACACGCCCGGGAATCGGGAGTACTCCACGGCCCGTCCGGCACGACACATAGCTTAGGGAAGGAGTGTTGCCTAGCATTTTCACTTTCTTGTGGGACCGCTATTGAGCAAACCGACTATTGGCAAACCGCACCCCGCCCGCCGCCGGGTTGGAAAACAGAAAAGAGGGGAAGATCTAGTTGTAGCATGGAAGCCAAGAAATTTGGTGTCAGATGGAGCTCGTTGATAGAGTAGGAGCATTCCGTACTAGTACTACTCCTACTAGTACCAAGTTTGTACTCCTAATACTATATTACTAGTACTACCACTATACAGCTAGTAGGTACGTGCACGGCACAACATCGTAGGAACAAAAAACGAGAAGATCTTGTTTTGGGTGATTTATCTTTTTTTCAATCAACGTAGTATGAATAATATGATGTGGGGGGCACCCATGAAGCTTATGTGGCTTGGTTGCATGGCTACGAAAGGTTAGAGAAAATTAAATAGATAATGTGTTTAGAGTGCACTCCACTAAATAGATATACTTTGGATCCATTGCAACGGACCGGCACATCTATATCTATACCCCATATATAGTGTGTGAAAAACTTTGAAAGTTGGTCGTTGGATGAAGCCTATCCGATGGTACAAAGATGGCAAATCCGAGCACTACTGGCCGTTAGATATCATCCACCAAATTCTGCCACATGTATAATCTAGAAGACTCCATGGTTGAACTTAATTCATGACTAACTTTGCCACAACTAAGCTTAGGCAAAGTTATTAGTTCTTCCAAATGAGAGCCACAAGTTGGCAAGCCTAAGGGAATCTTGCCACATTTTTTGTGGGTATGTCATGTGGGGCCCTAGTTTGGCTTGCCTAAGGTGTGGCTTGAACTAAACACTCACCTAAGTTAATCAAACTTGCCTAACCTTACATTCCACCAGATTCTGCCACATGTTAGAATCTAGAAAACTCCACATGTAGAAGCATAATGCACAAACCACCAGAATCTCATGCGTGCAATGCACGTGTACCTTACTAGTACTAGTTGGTAGTAGTAAGAAACAAATTCCAGTTTTGGCACGAGCTCGTACTGCGGGAGCACCACAAGGCCTGCCGCAAGAGTTACATTTCCCTGTCGGGGCCCACGGGGCCGAACTTCAGTGGCTTAGTGTCCGGCCTATGAGTCAATGACATGCAGACCTTAAATGCGGCTGGCCCACATGTCATTCTCATGGTGGTGGCGTGGTTCGCGACTCACTCGTTCGAGATGAACCGGCCGGTGGTGGCGTGGCCGTGGCGAGGGTGCCACAGCTGGGCGTCGGGGCGTTACGAGGCGTAGATGGTCACACCGGCGGGTACTACCTGTAGTACATAAGTACTCCAGCTGAGGATTGATGCCCGGGATGAAATGTGTCACAGCCGCTGGATGAAAATTCGATGGTGCAGGAGTACGAATCGGAGCATGGCAGCGGAGCAGGCAAACCGCGTCCAATCGGGTGTGTCTGTGGTAGAAAGTTGATGGTCGCCGTAGTTCAGCTAGCCCACATGTCATGCACACAAAGGCAGAGGAGCGGTGGGGCCGAGAGGGATGAGGGGCATGTCGGGGGGATGAGGATCCCCTGACATGAACAATCCTACCATTCTGTCACTGACATGTGGAACCCATAAGCGAGGGTCCCACCTGTCAGCGAAGGAAAGGCAGGGCAAGGCAGTGATAGCCATGTCAAAGGATCCATGTCCACGTCGGGGGACGTCGTGCCGTGGGTTGGAGCGGCGTCGTGGGAATCGCGTGTTGGTGTGGGCGTGTGGTAGTGGTAGAAACAAGAAACATGATGGTCGCTGTGGTTCAACTTCCATGGACAAGCTGTCATGTCTGCTAACACTTGTATATCAAAACTAGAGTGTTTATATTTCAAGCACGTGTACAAGTATTATTCTACTACTTTGGATCCATTGAACGCACGGGCCAGCACATTGGTAGTAGTAGTGTCCATATCTATCTCTAGAGGCCTTCCCTCGTTCATCCTTTTATCTCACAAGATAAACTACTCATACAAATGCATCTTGATGTTCCGTGGAACGCACGAGGATGTTTCCTTGGGGGTCTCTCCAGCGCAGCGTGGCCGTAGTTGCAAGTTGACGCGCCCCTTGAGATGCCGACGTTGAGGGGCACTCGGATTTCCTCCGATGAGAAGGTAAGATGAGTTTGATCATGTAGTAAATGCATTCTAAAGACTACTTCCATGTCCATTTCCTAATTCTCCCCCTGCCCACTGTTTCACAGGCTAGGCTCGGTGCGAGTGGAGATTGGCTTGCATATGTACGGGAGGGTACCAACATCAATTTGCAAAACATTTATAATGGTGACACCGTTCCCGTAGAACCTTTTTCCAACATTGGGATCAGCCATGCAATGGGCCACCGCATGAATGGGTACGATGGAACCACAGTGAGATTGAATAAGATAGCATGAACCTTGCACATGGCGGTCAAAGGTGTACCATGCTGTCTGCGGCCGATTTTTTGCCGTATGAGTATGAAGACGTTGTGCTCCTTTCTAACCGCATCTTCGCGGTGACAAACTAGGGGACTTATTTTGTATGGGACACATCATACGATATACTCCCTCTCTCCCAGTTTATTAGTTTTGAATCTTTTCATTTTATAAGTTTCAAATTCAAATTTAGAGCTCCCCATCACATGTTGAGATTACAATGTCCATTAAATCATTGTGTGCGTGTATAGTAAAGAAACAAATCTCGAGTTTGGCACGAGTTCGTGCAGCGGTAGCACCACAAGCCCTGGCGCGGGAGTTACATTTCCCTCTCAGGGCCGTCGGGACTGAGCTTCGGCGCCTTACTACACCTACCTTTGAGTCAATAACATGTGGACCCGATAGATGACTGGTCCACATGTAATGCTCCCGAAGGCAGAGGGGTAGTGGGGCCAAGAGGGGTGAGCCGCAGGTCGGGGGACATGTGGTGTCATGGGTTCGAGCGGCGTCATGGGAATCGCGTGTGGCTGTGGTAGAAACTTGATGCTCGCCGCATTTTAGGTGGCCCACATGTCATGCACACAAAGGCAGAGGGGCGGTGCGGATGAGAGGGGTGAGGCGCACGTCGGGGGACGTGGTGCCGTGGGTTGGAGAGGCGTCGTGGGAATCGCGAGATGAAACGTGATGGTCGCCGTAGTTGAACTTCCATGGACAAGTTGTCATGTCTATGGACACATGCACTGCATACCGATCACTGGAAGGAGTAGCAGAGAAAGCTATATATGCGGATAAATATTTCCTTATAGTCAGGCGGACCCATGCTACTACTCTGTTCCAAAGACATGCACACCATCGAAATAGTCCATCTATATCAATATACACCGAGTGGGAATAATTTTTTTACAAGAGAGGAAATAGTTCATCCATCCATAATGCCCTCCTGCTGGTGCAGCCTTTTCTTCTTCTTGTTGTTGTTGTTGTTGTTGTTGTTGTTGTTGTTGTTGTTGTTCTCATTTTCTGTGGGAGACGGCTTCGCAAGAAGATCTTTGGACCTTGCAGCTATCTCGAAACTCACACGGGCATCGAGGGCAGCATATTTTATCCGCTCGTACGTCAAGGGATAATTCTCCCATCCAAACGACTTTAATGCCACTGTATCGTCACCCTTCTGAAGATTTGTACCGAGCACAAAATTTGCTACGTCGAATAGGATGGTGTTTGTTTATCACAATCTTCTACATGAATTTTGATTATGGTTTGTAGGTCAGCGATGCTTTTCAAATCAAGGTTGTATGGCTCCAGCTTCTGTTTGTCCCCTTCGATGGCTGCCCCACAGAAATATATGTCCTCCCGAGACAAGAAATCGTGAAGCTCACCTAGTATGGAGGGCGAGTGTATTATGTGGTACACCAAAACATCATCTTCAAGGCATAGCTGAAGGACGGCGACGCGTTGGATCTTCCCAGGGGCACGCTCCGTGTACTCTGCGTCGAGACCGATGACCCTCGTCTCTACCTTTTCGAGGGAGTTGGATACATTGTTGATCCACTGCTGAACAACCCTTGGGTGGACGGTGAATGTGGCAACTATGCTCATCGAGCCTTCGACGAGGACATGTTGGACGCTAAAAACCTGCATCTCGATCTCTTTCGCCATTTGGAACCGCTGGAACGAAGGGCTATGGTTTGGAGAATTAGGATCAGATGGCTAGTCTAACTAAAGTAGTAGATGATTATTTAAAAAGGTTAAAACAATGTGAACGCAGTGGGGTTTGGATGCAAATGAAGACGAAGGGGAGGTGAAGAAGCCGAGGAAAATCAGTTCCCGATGGAGAAGTAAATGGGAGAAGTGGTGTGCAGGCAGTTGATTAGACGGCTAGGTAAACTAAACGAAAACGCTATGCGGGTAGACTGATGAGTCGTACCTGTTCGTGTACGTGCCCATCCTTCCTAATAGGTGGGACCTATGCAAACAGATAAAAAAAATGGGCCGTAGCTTTTTTTTAGCGCGTGAGTGGGAGACACAACATTCTCTGGTTAAGGAATACTCCCTCCGTTTAGGTGAGTATAAGTCACCTTATGAAAATCAAGTTTTCCCAAAACCTTTAGGCGTGGAGCATTAACTTCCTGCTCGATCCCCTCCCAGCCTCGTTTGCCAGCGTTCTCTTCCTCTGCTGCCGCGTTCTACCTTTCCATTTTTCCTCTTCTTAAGTGTGGAACGATCTGCATGCCGTTCTTGATGCACCAGAACGACCACTGCATGCATCGCGGCAGGGCGTTGATTGGGCATGCACGAGAATTTGGTTCTGCTTGCAATATGGATGATACCTGAAAGATGAAGTGAATAGGCATGCTAGCACGGGAGACCTATTTCCGCTATACAATACTAGAGCACTCATGTTCCTACTACTAGTAGTAGTAGTATAACCGTGGTACACTTGATGGTCAAAATACTATTCATCCGGTCCTCACAGTGAAGTGACAACACCCTGCGCCTGACACTAGTCCAGGCGAGGTGGCGTGTTCGGGTTACCAAAGTCAGCCTCACCCTATGCACTGTGCAGTCTGTCATTGCCATTGTACAGCGCATTGGCGCCCTCGTCTCCCTCTCCGCTCCCATAGCACCACTCCATCTCCATCTCCTTCTGCGTCTCCGTCTCCATCTCACTATGCCCCCGTGTATCGTCGCCTCATTCGCCTCCCCCAGTACCACTATTCCCTCACTAGCCGCTCCAACAACGATAGCCTTCTCCCCCGTAAATCAAGACCCCAAAAACCCCACCTTCCAAACTCCACCATGGCCGAATGCGAACCGCACAGCATCCATATGAGCCACGATTGGAGCAATCTCCCAAGTGACATCCTCGACCTCTGTTGTTCGTGTATGGATATGTTGAGCGCCCTGCGGCTGGCTGCATGCTCGAGGGACATGCACACGGACATCGTCAAAGCGAGGCCTAAGCTTTTCAAGACACCCTGCTTGCTACTCTCTGGTCTTGCGAGATTGGCTCGACATGATACGGAGGCATACATGATGCCCCTCGACTTCAATCCGATCTCCATTAGGCGAAACTTCTTTGCACGTATGTAGTTGGTCGCCGTACATCATTTCCCTCGACATTGATCCCATCACCATCGCCCGAAACTTCTTGGAAGGTATGTACTGGGTCGGCATGAACTCCCACTGGATGGATGCCTTCAGAGAAGACGGTAAAAAGTTGGTGCTCGTGAACTTCCAGACCTCCCATGAGATTATCCTTCCTCCGTTGGATTATATAGAGTATTACCATCGCGGACCAAGTCATCTAGATTACCATGTCAGTTGGACGGACCTTGTTTTGCAGAAGATTGTAATCTGCAAAGTGCCCACACGACATGCGAATTACGCAGACTTCAAGATAATTGCCTTGTTTGACTGTGGACTCGCCTATCTTTACGCTGGTGCCTTCTTTAGCTGGAGACAACTCAGCTCGCAGTGGATCATTGTGACGCCCGGATAATTAAGCTACAGTGATTCCCCGCTAATGATGCCACGTCACCACGGTTACTGTGATAAACTCTCGACAGTTCAGAACCGAAACAAATTCAAAATTTAAATAAAAGAAAACAATAAAAGTTTTCAAAAATTAAAACAAAAATGTTCGGTGGTTGCCAAATATTACAAAGATAATTATGGTGTAAGGTCCACAATTTTATAAAATGCCTAAGTGTTTATAATTAAATAAAAACAGAAAAGAAAATACAAAAAAACAAAAAAAAAGAAGGAAACCCCACTGGCCCAACTGGGCCAAGCCCACCTGGCCCAGTCGGCCAGCCCCCCTGGCCCGGCCCACCCCTCACTCCCTTATCCACTCCCCTCCCCCCCCCCCCCCCCCCCGTCGGTGGAAACCCTAACCACCTCACTCTCCCCCCCCCCGATCCCCTCCTTCTCCTCCCCCCGCGCCGTCCGGATCGGGAGCTGCCCGATCCCGTCGCCCCCCCCCCCCGACGCCGGCGACCCCCGCCGCCCCGTCCGCACCTCCCCGACATGCCGCGCTGGGCGCAAGGCCCCCTCGCCGCCGCGGGGTCGTCCCCGACCCCCCCACCTCGACGGATCCCGTCGCCGTCGGCCGCCTCCCCGCCCTCCTCCTCAACGGTCGACCCCGACCGCCCCCGAGCAGCTCGCATAGACCCCACGCTCCCCCCCCCGTGAGCACTCCCCTCCCCCATCGGTCCCCTCTCTCCCCCTAGTCCCCTCCCGAACGCCGCCGACGCCCCTGGCCTCCCCGTCGCCGGCTCCGGCTGCCCCCTCGCGGTCACGCGGTGCGCCGCCCGCGGCCATGCCGTTCCCGGCCTCCCTCTCTCCTCTCCTCGCCCGAGCCGCTCGCCGGCGAGCACGCCGCACCCAAACATCCCTCCCCCCCCCCCCGCCGTGGATCTCGTCGCCGGCGCCCCCCGGTGACCAAATGGTCACGGGGCCGAGCCCGTGCTGCTCCGCGCCGCGCAAGCCCCCCCTGCCCCCGTAGCGCGCTCCCGTCGGGGCCCGAACCACCCCGCCGCCTCCGCCGGTCGCCGGCGCCGATTCCGGCCGAGTCCGGCCGCGCCACTGCCACCATTGGACGCGCCGTCCTTCCCGCTTCCGAACGCACCGCCCGCGCCCCATTTTAGCCGCCGGACGACAAATTCCGGCGAGGTCCGGCGCCCCTCCGCCGCGGGAACGCCCACCGGAGCTCCCCAACACCGGCCGCCGACGTGGCCGACCCGGGGCCACCCCTGGGTCACTGACCCGTGGGCCTTAGGGGCCCGGCCGGCCTGTTGACCCGGTCGGCCGTGCTGACTGGGCACCTAGTGCCAATGACATGGGGGCCCCTCCCCAGAACGTTTTTGAATAAAAGAAAAAAAAAGGAATAGGGGAATTAAATAAATATAATTAATAAAATTAAAAATGAATAAAATTAATTAAGTAAGTAAATAATTAATATAATTAATCCTGATTAATTAACCTAAGGGCTAATTAACCTAATTAACTACTGTTAATTAAACTAAACCCTAATTAAACCTAACAGTGTATGGCAGGTGGGTCCCACGGGACCCACATGTCAGGTTGACCAGGTCAAACGGTCAACGCTGACTGCTGACGTCAGCACGACGTCATGCTGACGTCATAAATCCATTTTCGAATTAATTAAATAATTAATTAAATTTCAGAAATTAATAAAATCTTTAGAAAATCATATCTTTTAATCCGTAACTCGGATTAAAATATTTTCAACATGAAAGTTGCTCAGAGCGACGAGACGATTCCGGATACGCAGTCCGTTCGTCCGCCACACCCCCCTAACCTATCGAACCCGCAACTTTCCCCCTCCGGCTCCTCTGCCCGAAAACACGAAACACCGGGAATACTTTCCCGGATGTTTTCCCCCCTTCACCGGTATCACCTACTACCGCGTTAGGGCACACCGAACACCGCGTATTGCCTTGTTATATTTTGTGATGCTTTGTTTGCTCTGTATTCATTATTTCTTCCCCCTCTTCTCTCCGGTAGACTACGAGACCGACGCTGCTGCTGACCAGTTCGACTACGGAGTTGACGACCCCTCTCTCTTGCCAGAGCAACCAGGCAAGCCCCCCCCCTTGATCACCAGATATCGCCTACTCTTCTCTATACTGCTTGCATTAGAGTAGTGTAGCATGTTACTGCTTTCCGTTAATCCTATTCTGATGCATAGCCTGTCATTGCTGCTACAGTCATTGATACCTTACCCGCAATCCTAAATGCTTAGTATAGGATGCTAGTGTTCCATCAGTGACCCTACACTCTTGTCCGTCTGCCATGCTATACTACTGGGCTGTGATCACTTCGGGAGGTGATCACGGGCATATACTATATACTTTACACTGTTACATTACTGGTGATACTGTTTGGAGATGGGGGCTGAAGGGGCAGGTGGCTCCATCCAGGTAGTGGTGGGCCTGAGTTCCCGACGGCCCCCGACTGTTACTTTGTGGCGGAGCGACAGGGCAGGTTGAGACCACCTAGGAGACAGGTGGGCCTGGCCCTGTTCGGCGTTCGCAGGTACTTAACACGCTTAACGAGATCTTGGTATTTGATCTGAGTCTGGCTACGAGCCTATACGCACTAACCATCTACGTGGGAGTAGTTATGGGTGTCCCGATGTCGTGGTATCAGCCGAAGCACTTCAGACGTCAGCGACGGAGCGGCGCGCGCCGAATTGGACTGGAACGCCACTAGGCTAGGTCTGCTTTCGGCCGCCTACGCAACGTGCAGGTGTGCTATGGGCGATGGGCCCAGACCCCTGTGCGCTTAGGTTTAGACCGGCGTGCTGGCCTCTCTGTTGAGCCTAGGTGGGGCTGCGACGTGTTGATCTTCCGAGGCCGGGCATGACCCAGGAAAGTGTGTCCGGCCAAATGGGATCGAGCGTGTTGGGCTATGTGGTGCACCCCTGCAGGGAAGTTAATCTATTCGAATAGCCGTGATCTTCGGTAACAGGACGACTTGGAGTTGTACCTTGACCTTATGACAACTAGAACCGGATACTTAATAAAACACACCCTTCCAAGTTCCACAGACAACCCGGTGATCGCTTTTCCGCAGGGCGACGAGGAGAGGATCGCCGGGTAGGATTATGCTATGCGATGCGACTGGAGATGCGCTTGGAGATGCTACCTGGATATGCTACTTGGAGATGCTACTTGGAGGACTTCAATCTACTCTCTTCTACATGCTGCAAGACGGAGGCTGCCAGAAGCGTAGTCTTCGACAGGATTAGCTATCCCCCTCTTATTCTGGCATTCTGCAGTTCAGTCCACTGATATGGCCTCTTACACATATACCCATGCATATGTAGTGTAGCTCCTTGCTTGCGAGTACTTTGGATGAGTACTCACGGTTGCTTTCTCCCCCCTTTTTCCCCTTTCCTTTCTTTCTGGTTGTCGCAACCAGATGCTGGAGTCCAGGAGCCAGACGCCACCGTCGACGACGACCCTACTACACTGGAGGTGCCTACTACTACGTGCTGCCCGCTGATGACGACCTGGAGTAGTTTAGGAGGATCCCAGGCAGGAGGCCTGCGCCTCTTTCGATCTGTATCCCAGTTTGTGCTAGCCTTCTTAAGGCAAACTTGTTTAACTTATGTCTGTACTCAGATATTGTTGCTTCCGCTGACTCGTCTATGATCGAGCACTTGTATTCGAGCCCTCGAGGCCCCTGGCTTGTATTATGATGCTTGTATGACTTATTTTATTTGTAGAGTTGTGTTGTGATATCTTCCCGTGAGTCCCTGATCTTGATCGTACACATTTGCGTGCATGATTAGTGTACGATTGAATCGGGGGCGTCACAAGTTGGTATCAGAGCCGACTGCCTGTAGGAATCCCCTTCCAACTCCTTGGCCGAAGTCGAGTCTAGACTTTACAAAACTTTTACTAACATGGCTGTGCGGCCCATGGGCCCACGTCGCCATTGGGTGGTAGTAGGATCTTTTACTCCTCGACCTTTACTCTGGGACTCTGAACTCTCTTCTACTCGGGTTGAACGATTTCTACTAAAATCTGACTTTAGGTTCTCGAAAATACTTTCTCCCGGAGAGCCCCTTCAGTCCAGGTGATCGCCGACTGCACCAGAAGATTTCGAAGTTACTCGCCGAAACTCTTTTGAGAATTTGTGTCCGTTGCTTTTGCAATTCCCTACCACCAAAATATCCCTATGGATAAATACATACATCTGTCGTTCTTACTTTTGTTCCCAGTTGATCTTGTCATTGGAAGATACCCTGAAATTCTCTCTATTGATCCGAGAATACTTTGTGCCTACTGCCTTGCAGTTCCTTTCCACCTGAATACCCCTACAGATAATTTCTCGCCCTTATCGAGTATCCGCTTATCCCCAGTTGTTCATGTGTTTCACAAAAGTCTTCAAAATAATATTCGATCTTCCGAAAATCCTCTGGAGCCTTTGGCTCTTGAAATTCTTGCTTTCTTGCATTATGGTTAATCCCATAAGTCTCGTAGTCTTAATGACATTCCTTGTCATTATCATTTTGAGTCTGTTGACTCAATATGTTTGCGAATACCCGCAAACATCATTGATCCTTATAAATTACCTTTCCGGCTGAGCTGCCATTCTTTTAACTGGAATTGGTTCTCGACCAATCCAATTGTCGTTGATTGTACCCTAAGGCTATTCAACTTATCCATCCCTAATCAGAGCATTGCTTCTGATCCCTTGATTTGGAAATCATAATTCCTTTGCATTTGACAATTGAGTTAGTCAGTTGTTTCTATAATTTGATCTCCTTGCACTCTTCTTCCTCTAGTTGAGTACCGATGCTCACGTCAGATCCCTTGTGGACCATCAGGCCCATTGTTGGATTTTATCCGTCAGCATCCTTCATATTCAATAACCTTGTGAGCCTTCCCTTGGATACATAATGCCCTTGGTAATTGTATCATCTACTTTCTCAACCTTGCTCTACTTTCGAGCTTGTGTTATTTACTCTTGAAACTTGTGGTATACGTTTCTAAGAAGCCCCTGTGGGTTGAACATATGCCTTCTCTAAACCGTGTGAACCCGAAAGTTTTCACGAGTCATACTCTTCTGGTGCTTCACCAGATAAAATTTCAACACTGCATCTTCATCGAACGTGAGAAGTGAATGAAAGGTTATGCATTGGAGAAGTGGGAGTCGACCTTGAACTTGTGTTCATGCCCATGGACACGATGTAGATCTTATCATTAAAGCTTCTTTTAAATAAATTATTCCTTTGGTATAAGTTCATCTTATATCTAGGATCTGGCCTTTTGCAACCGTGGTTCCGACCATGATTGTTCTTCTTTGATCTCATTTCTCGGACAAGTTAAAACAATTGTCTTCTATGGATCAATACACCAGTCCCACCTTTACTTTGATCTTGTGTCGAGTATTACCCCCCTGGTATCTCGAGATTATCATGGAACTGCATAACTCCTTATGAGTTCTTCATCAAGTGCTACCTTCCCACTGATTCCAATTTTTCGCGGGCTCTGAGTTATTGAACACTCAAAGACACCGATAACTGAACCGAGTCCGCTCTTCGGTTCAACAACTCTTCAGTAAGCTTCTATAAGTACGAGTTTGTACCCGATCACGCCATTCCTAGCCTGTTTGGCTATATCATTGTCGTGACGATTCTAACTGTGCTACCTGGTCCTTATTCTCGGAGCACCAATTTTCGACGATGAACTAACCTTATGTCGATCCTCATCGTCATATCATTTCGCCTTGAACAACAAGCTTGGTTTCGAGTTTGTGTCGTACCCTTGGTTCCAATAACCTTTCACTTCATCATTACTTGACTTGATGTCGTTACCGATCGATTACATCTTCATGAACTCTCGCGACAAAGGTGTCGTGATCATCAACATTCTGAGCTCATCCAGGATATCAATTGAATTCATGATGAGAAATAACATCCTTGCCCTCGATGAATTGTATTATCGTCGACCACTTTATTGCCTTCCCACCAACACAAGCTTGTTCATGTTTGGTGTTATACCTTGAGTTCCTTGCTATCCAGCAATTGTTCTTCTTTACCTTGGAGTATTACCATCCTTTATGTCAAGAATGTTCTGAGATTTGTTCCACCTCTTGAGAATTCTTGGCATAGAAATACTTCTCACCATCACCATTCTTTATTGGTCCCCGTGTTAATTCCAACAAGTGAACGGTGTTGTTTGGATTCTTTCCTTCTAGCAACCCTATTTTTTTGAAGTTAATGGTCGAAAGTTCATTCTTAGGCTATTGACTATTGAATCACCATTCTGACATTGGTCGTGCAACCCAACCCATATTTCGGGCGCACCTTTCAACCAATGTTTAATTGTGTATGTTTTCCTCGAGCGTACTTCCTTATATCATTTGATCTGACCAATGTTATCTCCTTGTTCACTTAATTGTGGAAATCCATCTTTTGGGAATCTCGGTGAATTGCCGTTGAGTTCACCTGACACCTCCTTGTCCTCTCCCTGGTTTAATGGTGAACTATTGCTTCAGAAACCCGCTCCCATAGTTCATTTCCCGAGAAGCTTGCAATGCCGTTTCAACGATTTGTGTTGCGCCTTTTCTTATCGGACATCCTGAGTCTCAGGTATCCTGACACCAATCGGATCTGAATCTCAGTCAGATATGATGGTTGGGACAACTTTCCAAGAGTTATGACGTTGATCCTTTGATGACCCGGTAACATGATGTCAAGCCTAGCACCCCCCCCCCCGGCTGGAGGACCTATCATTATAGATTCCTTTTCAGCAAGGTTATCCATTCATCCATGAGGAAATTGTAAGACTTATTCTACAAGTTATTCCTGATGGATCCTTCATGTTTCCAAAGTCTGACCTTTGCTCGAAGACCATGTCGATGCTATCTCGAAGCATGTTTGTGGTACTCTGATTTTCAACAAGTACATTGAAGCCCAATGCTAAATGTTTCTTGCTCAATTACCCAAACACCGTTGTATGGGCAATGTCATGAAAATTCTCTCCCCTACCTAAAGAGTTTTCTACATTATATCCTGACATGGATATCATGCTCTGCTTGTCCTTGGGAAGGATATACCCCTGAAATATGTGTTTAAACACATTTTCCTTTCCATTGTTCTGTTTAATCTGATGATCATAGTTTCCTTCCATTGTTGGTTTAACCTTTCTTGTGAACTATATGATCTGAGCAGTAATATTCTCCTGCTTATGTAAACACCTCATTGTACAATTCTGTCAGTAAGACCCTGTTACTTTTGTTGATGACATTTCGGTATCCACCGATGGACGAGAACTTCGCCTACTGGTCCGCCTCGTTCAACGAGCAGGAAAATGGTTCTCTTCATCCCTCGCCCTTGGTACCGACATTGTTGCCGACATAACTGACATGCTACTCTCTGATAGGCCTTGCTATCGCGATCGTACAAGATGTCAGCCCCCCCTTTCTACTTTTAACCCACATGGTGGGCCCATAACCCACAGTTCCACAGGATCGAAACCTGACACTCTTGTACACCCTGTTGTCAAAGTTATTCCTCGCGCTTGACTTTGTAGGTAATTCACGGGCCACCTGCCTGTTGATCTATTCAGGTATCAGATGCAATGCTTATTTACATTGCTCTAAACCCCTTCAACACTTCGTTTCAGGCATCGAACGATTGCATGCCCGCTCGAAACTTCCCAGGATACCTCCTTACTCTGCTCTTGATATTTTCTTAAGTTTCAATTCGAGAGTTACTTCCGTCACCCTCCCCGATGTTATCGACCAGATAGTCAAACCTGCAGAGGTCCATTCTCTCGGAATACCCACCCTTTTTCCTTTCGTAAGTACGATGGAACCCCGAAGAAAGGACGACAAACTTCATCATGATGACCTGAAGGAGAGGACTGAAGACATCAATGTAATGGGTCGACCTCTTCGAGAAGAGCTACTATGATCGAGAAGAATCGTTAGAATTTCGTAACCAGACCCCTTCCCCCTTATAACCGATCCTAAATCTCGGGACGAGATTTCTTGTAGTGGAGGAGAATTGTGACGCCCGGATAATTAAGCTACAGTGATTCCCCGCTAATAATGCCACGTCACCACGGTTACTGTGATAAACTCTCGATAGTTCAGAACCGAAACAAATTCAAAATTTAAATAAAAGAAAACAATAAAAGTTTTCAAAAATTAAAACAAAAATGTTCGGTGGTTGCCAAATATTACAAAGATAATTATGGTGTAAGGTTCACAATTTTATAAAATGCCTAAGTGTTTATAATTAAATAAAAACAGAAAAGAAAATACAAAAAAAACAAAAAAAAGAAGGAAACCCCACTGGCCCAACTGGGCCAAGCCCACCTGGCCCAGTCGGCCAGCCCCCCTGGCCCGGCCCACCCCTCACTCCCTTATCCACTCCCCCCCCCCCCGTCGGTGGAAACCCTAACCACCTCACTCTCCCCCCCCCCCGATCCCCTCCTTCTCCTCCCCCGCGCCGTCCGGATCGGGAGCTGCCCGATCCCGTCGCCCCCCCCCCCCGACGCCGGCGACCCCCGCCGCCCCGTCCGCACCTCCCCGACCTACCGCGCTGGGCGCAAGGCCCCCTCGCCGCCGCGGGGTCGTCCCCGACCCCCCCACCTCGACGGATCCCGTCGCCGTCGGCCGCCTCCCCGCCCTCCTCCTCAACGGTCGACCCCGACCGCCCCCGAGCAGCTCGCATAGACCCCACGCTCCCCCCCGGGGGGCACTCCCCTCCCCCATCGGTCCCCTCTCTCCCCCTAGTCCCCTCCCGAACGCCGCCGACGCCCCTGGCCTCCCCGTCGCCGGCTCCGGCTGCCCCCTCGCGGTCACGCGGTGCGCCGCCCGCGGCCATGCCGTTCCCGGCCTCCCTCTCTCCTCTCCTCGCCCGAGCCGCTCGCCGGCGAGCACGCCGCACCCGAACATCCCTCCCCCCCCCCCACCGTGGATCTTGTCGCCGGCGCCCCCCGGTGACCAAATGGTCACGGGGCCGAGCCCGTGCTGCTCCGCGCCGCGCAAGCCCCCCCGGCCCCCGTAGCGCGCTCCCGTCGGGGCCCGAACCACCCCGCCGCCTCCGCCGCTCGCCGGCGCCGATTCCGGCCGATTCCGGCCGCGCCACTGCCACCATTGGACGCGCCGTCCTTCCCGCTTCCGAACGCACCGCCCGCGCCCCATTTTGGCCGTCGGACGACAAATTCCGGCGAGGTCCGGCGCCCCTCCGCCGCGGGAACGCCCACCGGAGCTCCCCAACACCGGCCGCCGACGTGGCCGACCCGGGGCCACCCCTGGGTCACTGACCCGTGGGCCCTAGGGGCCCGGCCGGCCTGTTGACCCAGTCGGCCATGCTGACTGGGCACCCAGTGCCAATGACATGGGGGCCCCTCCCCAGAACGTTTTTGAATAAAAGAAAAAAAATGGAATAGGGGAATTAAATAAATATAATTAATAAAATTAAAAATGAATAAAATTAATTAATTAAGTAAATAATTAATATAATTAATCCTGATTAATTAACCTAAGGGCTAATTAACCTAATTAACTACTGTTAATTAAACTAAACCCTAATTAAACCTAACAGTGTATGGCAGGTGGGTCCCACGGGACCCACATGTCAGGTTGACCAGGTCAAACGGTCAACGCTGACTGCTGACGTCAGCACGACGTCATGCTGACGTCATAAATCCATTTTCGAATTAATTAAATAATTAATTAAATTTCAGAAATTAATAAAATCTTTAGAAAATCATATCTTTTAATCCGTAACTCGGATTAAAATATTTTCAACATGAAAGTTGCTCAGAGCGACGAGACGATTCCGGATACGCAGTCCGTTCGTCCGCCACACCCCCCTAACCTATCGAACCCGCAACTTTCCCCCTCCGGCTCCTCTGCCCGAAAACACGAAACACCGGGAATACTTTCCCGGATGTTTTCCCCCCTTCACCGGTATCACCTACTACCGCGTTAGGGCACACCGAACACCGCGTATTGTCTTGTTATATTTTGTGATGCTTTGTTTGCTCTGTATTCATTATTTCTTCCCCCTCTTCTCTCCGGTAGACTACGAGACCGACGCTGCTGCTGACCAGTTCGACTACGGAGTTGACGACCCCTCTCTCTTGCCAGAGCAACCAGGCAAGCCCCCCCCCCTTTGATCACCAGATATCGCCTACTCTTCTCTATACTGCTTGCATTAGAGTAGTGTAGCATGTTACTGCTTTCCGTTAATCCTATTCTGATGCATAGCCTGTCATTGCTGCTACAGTCATTGATACCTTACTCGCAATCCTAAATGCTTAGTATAGGATGCTAGTGTTCCATCAGTGACCCTACACTCTTATCCGTCTGCCATGCTATACTACTGGGCTGTGATCACTTCGGGAGGTGATCACGGGCATATACTATATACTTTACACTGTTACATTACTGGTGATACTGTTTGGAGATGGGGGCTGAAGGGGCAGGTGGCTCCATCCAGGTAGTGGTGGGCCTGAGTTCCCGACGGCCCCCGACTGTTACTTTGTGGTGGAGCGACAGGGCAGGTTGAGACCACCTAGGAGACAGGTGGGCCTGGCCCTGTTCGGCGTTCGCGGATACTTAACACGCTTAACGAGATCTTGGTATTTGATCTGAGTCTGGCTACGAGCCTATACGCACTAACCATCTACGTGGGAGTAGTTATGGGTATCCCGACGTCGTGGTATCAGCCGAAGCACTTCAGACGTCAGCGACGGAGCGGCGCGCGCCGAATTGGACTGGAACGCCACTAGGCTAGGTCTGCTTTCGGCCGCGTACGCAAAGTGCAGGTGTGCTATGGGCGATGGGCCCAGACCCCTGTGCGCTTAGGTTTAGACCGGCGTGCTGGCCTCTCTGTTGAGCCTAGGTGGGGCTGCGACGTGTTGATCTTCCGAGGCCGGGCATGACCCAGGAAAGTGTGTCCGACCAAATGGGATCGAGCGTGTTGGGCTATGTGGTGCACCCCTGCAGGGAAGTTAATCTATTCGAATAGCCGTGATCTTCGGTAACAGGACGACTTGGAGTTGTACCTTGACCTTATGACAACTAGAACCGGATACTTAATAAAACACACCCTTCCAAGTTCCACAGACAACCCGGTGATCGCTTTTCCGCAGGGCGACGATAAGAGGATCGCCGGGTAGGATTATGCTATGCGATGCGACTGGAGATGCGCTTGGAGATGCTACCTGGATATGCTACTTGGAGATGCTACTTGGAGGACTTCAATCTACTCTCTTCTACATGCTGCAAGACGGAGGCTACCAGAAGCGTAGTCTTCGACAGGATTCGCTATCCCCCTCTTATTCTGGCATTCTGCAGTTCAGTCCACTGATATGGCCTCTTTACACATATACCCATGCATATGTAGTGTAGCTCCTTGCTTGCGAGTACTTTGGATGAGTACTCACGGTTGCTTTCTCCCCCCTTTTTCCCCTTTCCTTTCTTTCTGGTTGTCGCAACCAGAGGCTGGAGTCCAGGAGCCAGACGCCACCGTCGACGACGACCCCTACTACACTGGAGGTGCCTACTACTACGTGCTGCCCGCTGATGACGACCTGGAGTAGTTTAGGAGGATCCCAGGCAGGAGGCCTGCGCCTCTTTCGATCTGTATCCCAGTTTGTGCTAGCCTTCTTAAGGCAAACTTGTTTAACTTATGTCTGTACTCAGATATTGTTGCTTCCGCTGACTCGTCTATGATCGAGCACTTGTATTCGAGCCCTCGAGGCCCCTGGCTTGTATTATGATGCTTGTATGACTTATTTTATTTGTAGAGTTGTGTTGTGATATCTTCCCGTGAGCCCCTGATCTTGATCGTACACATTTGCGTGCATGATTAGTGTACGATTGAATCGGGGGCGTCACAATCATCGTCAAAGCTGATACACACTTCTGTGATGCTATTGAACACAATGGCATCATCTACGCAATTGACAAAGCAGATGGCACCACATATTGCTTGGACGGCGCATGTAAGTTGTTTCCGTCTCATGTTAATGATGACGGCATGACACTGTTTGAACTTTTTGTGATGATTGGCATATCCCTGTTTGAGTAGAATTTGAGTAGAACTATGGCAATGTATTAGAGACGCCATAAATCAGCTATATTTGGAATGAGTTAATTCATGCAATTGTGACCATGTCATTACAGCCAATTTGTACCCTGAATAATCAAACGGTTAGGAATATATGGATATTATCCGTATTTTACAGTAATCTATATACTACTACTAAATATGAGTGTGTATCAATGGCCATGTTAGTTTCCTCATTTTCATGATGTAGAAACATGCACCACACTGTTGGTTTCATCTAACCATACACTAGGGAAGTAAATGTGCATATGGAGAACTCTATATTTGGAAGTAGTGAAATCCTACAATGCTTACCATGTGTACATACCTATATTCGCCCTTCAGCAATCAATGGCTAGAATAATATCCTCACAATTTTTTAGCCCACAGAACATGAGTATATAACAATGCATGGTCTATTAGTTACCTTGAAGAATTTGTTTGTGAGGATAGAACATGATTACATAATGTGCATGGCATGGTAGTTTCCTGTGAAGAATCGGTTGCGAGATAACATGAGTATAACCATGCATGGCACTTCTATATTTTTGAACCCAATATACATTTCCCTCTATTTTCCTCTCAGTTCCAATAGGGACATATCAATGTTGTTTCTTGCATTATCCTACTCATACTCTAAACAATGCTGATTTTATATTAACAATGCATGTCCTTTTTGATATGATGCAGTGTCCCTACAGTTACTGCCCTTTGTAATCACACCACCTTTGCCAAAAACAGGGAAGCACAACTGGTTCCTCGCTCACTCAGACGACGACAAAAGACTGATGATCATTCGGACACATCAGCCGGAAAAGTTATATTGCAAAAACCCCACTGCATACAAGCACCGTATAATACGTGAGTATCCGGACAGTGGCTGTTACGTCTATGAGCAGGATACCAGCTTGTTGGGGCCTTTAGGATTTTTTAGTTGGAGGCGGGTAAACAGCCTTGGTTCACACTCTCTGTTTCTCGGACTCAATTATCCGATTAACCAGGAGATCACCGTTGGCAAGGACCTTGATGTCAGAGAGGCTCTATTTTCTATGGAAAACTGTGTCTACACGGCGAGCCCTAGGAGTTCGGGAGGAAACTCTCCTGATTGTCAATGATACAGCCTGCAGCCAAAAGAAGGTGAGAATGACAAAGGCATCCGGATTAACTTTGATCCTTGGATGTCTCAATTACGACAGGCAGTGATGTGGTTCAAGCCTTCAGGTTGATAGGTAATTGGGCTGTTGCATCGAAAGGGTGGAGTACTGGTGTCTCTAGATCACTGGTCGCTGAAGCGGGGCTGCAAATTATGATGGTGTTGGATCATCTCTTCGAATAACTTTGTTGTCTTTGCTGCTGGTTCTGGATGGGTAGTTCTTTCTTTTGTTATGCATATTCCTTGTCATTTGGTCATCCTCGTCTATGTAACTCTTACTATGTAATAGTTGCTTCTGTTTAGAATGTCATTCTCGTCTGGATCACGAGAGTCTGAGCACTGGAGATGGGTGCATTTTGGTGGTGTAGCAAGACTTCTTATGAACTATCATGTCTTGTTGTTTATGTCAGTAGTAGTCACTAGTTAGTGTTTGAATGTTGTATATATCGTTGTTTCGAACTATTTATTGTTTCAAACTACTGGTGGGCTAAATGAGGGCATCACCATTCTCCAGTGTTCAGAGTATATCTCCTTTTTTCAAGTTATATAATTTGAGCTCAGTGTCTTTTCGATGATGTACACTTGTTTGGGCCAGTGAGGTGTCGTTGAATATGGGCAGAGTAGTAACACAATACCAAACAGGTCAATTTTGACTCTCAGGCCGGGCTCTCAAAAGATCTTGAAAAAAAAGGTCGGGCTCTCCAAAAAAAGAAAGAATAAGGACTCTTAGGCCAACATGTGGGTGCCACCGGTGTTTTCGTGCGCTTGCGCGCCGAGAGCATATTGGCGCCTGCTCGAAATTCATGCTACCTTTTCATCCCCAGTCTCCCACCCCTCCCCCACCTCTGGAATCTCGATTCCAACTCCAGTTCTCCCAAATCCCCCTCCTGTACTCCCTGTACTCAAGCGCACTATCATGTAGCCGGTCAACGCAGATCTCCGAGCCGGAGATCCTGAGGTCCGTCCTGCCTTCGGTCACTGCGTGCTGTCGCTCAACAGTGGCATGGCGGCGCTTGACGACCAGTTTGCTAGCAAAGTGTTGATGGTAACCATCAACGGCGACCGGCCTCCCGTCTTGCCGGATAACCTTGTCAAAGCTCTTGGCATTGCGCATGGCATCCAAATAAGTGACTTGCTCGTCGAAGTCTATCCGCCACCGGCTGATTTCTTCGTCAGGTTCCGGACAACTTTCGACTGCAGTCGTGTGTTTGAATCTTGCCGATGTTTGTTTTGCGATGGCGCGCTGGTGAGCTTTAATCAGTGGCACCCAGGATGGGGCTCGGTGCCCTCTGAACTTGAGTTTTTAACAAATCTTACCTTCCACGGCATGCCTCGACGTGCTTGGAACAACGAGTCCATGAATGAGCTTATCAACGACCTTGGAGGTGAGATCATAAGTATATTTGTTCCTCCAGACAGCTGGGGTCTGACGGTTATGGCATGGATGAAGAAGCCCTCCACCATACCGAAGGTGATTGGTGTTGAGATATCGGTGCAGGAACCAGGGTTGTACTATTCGTCTCCACCAAGGCCGCTGCAGACCACGTTAGGGATGTACCTGTATCGAGTGTTCATGCATGTCGAAGAAGTGGTCAATCCATCAATCGAAGTCCTGCCGCCGCCGCTGGTGCCAGGGTCCGTCGACGACGTCCATTACAGGAGTCAACGTCAGACTTTCCCCGTGTTGCTCGGAATGTGGATGGCACAGGGCCTACTCCATCGCACGGCGGAGGCCACTGCTTCTTTGGGAGAAGAGGCAGGGCTGGCTGCCTGGATGTGCTCTAATTTGAGGTAACAACTGAATCTTGTCATATACTAGTTAAATCCGAGCTATGGGTTGAAGCACTGATATGCCAGTACATTTGAGTGTGACCTATTATAATTTTGTACCTGAACTTTTTTTAGACAGGGCTGTACATCAACTTGATGTGCTAGCAGAACTTATTGTGTTGTCTGTTTGTTTTCTTTGCACAGCATTCAAGATATTTCCCCGTCATTGATAAAGACGATGAACCATTATGTACGACTTCGTTGGTTTCAACGTAGCCCTACCCGTAGCGATCCACTGCTTCCATCTTGATTGAGCCGCCTGCGTGAAATTTTTGTATGCAAGTTCAGTGTGCTATGATGTTCTATATGATTGTGTCAACTATATAAATTTTTACCGAGCATCAGCAATGCATATGGCTGAAAGATGTATTTACGAGCATCGACCGATGGCTCTCTCTCTCTCTCTCTCTCTCTCACACACACACACACACACACACACATGCGCGTGCACACGCACAAGTGGGACCCGTTGAATTATTTATTTTCTCGTGACAACTTTTAATTAGGTTCCACTATAATCTAACTTTTTTCTTAAGTTATTAATTGAGCTCAGTGACTTCAAAAAGTTGTACAGAAGCCTTGTTTGGGCCTTTCCGACGTCGCTGAATGTGAGCTGAGTAGCCATGTTAGGTTGTACTGTACTACACAGGCCTTTTTTTTCAACATCAGCAATGCAACTGGGCTGACAGTTGTACACAATATCCGGGTCAACTTGTTATTCTCCGGCCCGCTGGGCTGCAAACTTTCCTAGGAGGTATGCATTAGGCTTAACAAGAAAATGGACTTTAGGAAATGATAAATGGGATGTAATTATAATAACTAGGCACTAACTATGCACCAAAAGCGTAATTAGTTTAAAAAATATATTATATTTGGAATTTGAAATTTTTAATTTCATTACTTGTTGCGCGCGCAATATTTCGTTGGATTTTAATGTAATACATCTTTATTTTGAAATTATATTTAACCTGACTAGAAATTTCAGATAAAAATATTTTGGATCCCATCAAAATGTGGGAATTTTTTTTGAATTCTGTTTTGAGCGGTTGTTTGAAATTATTAATCGTTGTCCTAGCTAGAAGTTGGGATGTACTTTTAACAAACTGTAAATGGGCTGTAGTAAATTCCATTAGAATTAAAAAATGGGATGTACATTCTTACTAATTGCAAATGGGCTATATGTTCTCTGCCAAATCCGAGCTGTGGACCTACTAAGTTGACGCGTACCAAGGGCTTTGTCAACTTAGTCATATAAACGATTCTAGCTGCAGTGATCGTACGATGTCCATCCAACGGTCGTAGTGCTTCTTCAACCTCTGGTTTTCTTGCTCCAACCGCCCAAAGCAGCGCCGGTCGTGCCGCGTGCTCCTACCTCCCATGGCTGGTTGTGATGTCGCGGAGGCCTCACCGCCCCGTACTACTCGCACCGCTGGCCAGTCCATCCCTCTACTCACCCACACCCCCTGTTATACTGCGGCGACGGCAACCTCACACAGCAGCCGAACCAGTGAACCCTCGTACTCCTCTCCACGCGGGCTTCCACTGCTGCGTCTTCCCCGACTCCGCGTCATCCCCTTCCTAGTCCTCACCGTCGTCCATCGCCCTGGTGCCCTCGGCGCGGCGTGATCCACGTGGTCAACGACCGACTTCCATCGGAAGAGTATTGTACGTGGAGAGGCTGACAGATGGGTCCAGGCGGCAGCAAAGAAGTGCCTCCTTATTATACGCCAAATAATTATTCCTCCACCTAACAGCAGGGACCCACCGGACGGGCCACCTTGTTTTGCGAAAAAACATTTCCCCCCTGACTACTGGGACCCACCGGACGGGCCACCGTATTTTGCAAAAAAACGTTCCCCCGCTGTCAGCTCGGACCCACCGGAAGTGCCTCCTTATTATGCACAAAAAATGAATACTCCCCCTGCTAGCTGGGACCCACCATGGTGGAAGGCTGACTTGTGGGCCTACTAAGTTGACTGGGACGGGGGCCTTTGTCAACTTTAGTCAATATGAACGATTCTAGCTCCAGTGACCGTACGATGTCCATCCAACGGCCGTAGTGCTTCTTCAACCTCTGGTCTTCTTGCTCCAGTCGCCCAAAGCAGCGGCGGTCGTGCCGCATGCTCCTGCCTCCCGTGGCCGGCGGTGCTGCCGCGGAGGCCTCACCGCCCCCTACTATTCCCACTACTGGCCAGGCCCTGCGGCGACGGCAGCCCCACACCGCAGCCGAACTAGTGAACCCTCGTACTCCTCTCCGCACGGGCTTCCACTACCACGTCTTCCTCGGCTCCGAGTCATCCCCTTCCTAGGCCTCGCCGTCGTCCACTGCCGTGGTGCTCTCAGTGCGGCGTGGTCAACGTGGTCAAGGAACGACTTCCATCGGACGTGGACTGTACATGGAGAGGCTGACAGCTGGGTCCATGGCCGCAGCAAAGAACTGCCTCCTTATTACGCGGAAAATAATGATTCCTCCACCTGACAGCAGGGACCCGCCGGATGGGCCACCATATTTCGTGAAAACAATGTTTCCCCCTGACTCCTGGGACCCACCAGCTACACCTTCGCACGCAACGAAGTGCGTCCGGGCAAAAAAAACGATTCGCCCCACTGACTGTTGGGACCCACCAGCTACATCTTCGCAGGCAAGGAAGTGCCTGACAGTTGGGACCCACCTGGTCGAAGCGTACGTAGTGTTGTCATTCTGGTCGCGAACGTGTACGTACATACTAGTCGTTGTAGAGGCGCGCACGTAGCATGTACACGTACGTACAGCGGCCAGGGTGCAAGAAAGAAAATACGGCCACATACGTACATACGGGCAGGGTCTCGAACGCCTACTCGCGCATACATACGGCCAGGGCTCGTGGTACATGGCTGGGTCGGAACGGAGAAACAGCGTCGTCGTCATTTTCATGGGGAGCCAACCGGCTCGGTCGGAACGGAATGTGTGGTCATGTTCATCGAGAGGGCTTGGACAGAACAGGCGATGGAAACAAGGCCTGGCGTACCGCAGAATGGAGGAAACGGCCTTGTGTTCGACCGGCCACGTTCGAAATGGGATCTTGTTCACCGGGATGGGTGTGACATACCGCAAAACGGAGGAAACGGACCTCCTACGGTCGAAACGGGGGTCCTGTTGATCGGGAGGGGTGTGGCGTACCACAAAACGGAGGAAACAGACCTCCTACTATCGAAACGGGGGTCCTGTTGATCGGGAGGGGTGTGGCGTACCGCAACACAGACGAAACAGACTTGTGTTGGAGCGCTACGGTCGAAACGGGGGTCCTGTTCATTGGGAGGGGTGTGGCGTACCGCAAAACGAGACTCCACGGGATAATGTTCATCTCCACCGTCAAGCTCCTCCAGCCTCCACGGGCTACCATCGACCTCCTCCAGCCTCCACGGGCTCCTGTTCATCCAGCCTCCACCGCACGCTACTCCACCGGCTACTGTTCAACCACCCCTCCACGGGCACCGCTCCACCGTCTACTGTTCATCCAGCCCTCCACACCACGGGGTCCTCTTCATCCAGAGGCGACGCCACCGCTCACTGTTCATCCAACCCCCCCCCCCCCCGACAACGCTGAGAGGCAGCATCGATCGGCTTTAGTTAGCAGCAGTAGCGAAGGAATCGCTTGATCGGGTTCAGTTAACAGCCATCGATCGATCGCTCGGGTTCAGTAACGCTTAGCCTGCAGTGCAATCGCTCGGGTTCAGTTAGAGCCCAATGCCTCGCACGTGTTCAGTTAGAGCCAACGCCTCGCACACACGCGCATACGTGTACGAGAGAAATGTGCATCGCTCGGCCCCCGACCTCCCAGCATAACCGGGAACTCCCCGAAATTTTCTTCGCCCTCGCTTCTACCATGGTTTTTTCCGTCATGGACGGCCCAAAGAATGTCATGTAGCTGCGACTCCGGCCCGCCCAGGACGAAAAGCCCATTTTCTGTCATGATTTTTTGTCATAGAAGTAGGAGCCCACCACATCTATGATGATACCGTATTTTGTCACAATTATCGTCATAGAAGTGTCATATGTATGACAGAAAATTTTTCATTCGGCCCAAAATGTCACGGATGTGTCTTCTTTTTGTAGTGGGAGCGCTCACTCCGTACAGAAGAACACACCGCAACCCTTGCAGCCGAATTCAGGATAATAAAGCCAATGACGCATCCAAACAAGTCCGGTCTGCGCATAAATCAGCGGATCCGGACATTGATTAGCAGTTCGGGCTCCGCCGATCGCCCCACCAGGTGGCGGTTCAGGTACATCGCGTACATAATTACGCACTAAAAATACCCTGGGCGATGCTTGAGGCACGCTGCGGAATAGGTCCATTGCACGGCTTGACCACAAATGGAACACATACCCCCCTTCCTTTTTCCTTCAATGCAAGTTCATCAAGAGCCTTACTTAAAGGATGGTTGTCACAGGAGATCCTTTTAAGTCTAGCACGTCCCGGCCATCAAACACTCCTCTCAAAGGACTCACTACTAAGGAGGAAAGGCGCAACATACGGCAGGGCATCATTAAAGTTTCTTTTCCGAACTATGGTTTTTTAAGCCCTGTGTTGGACTTCCGCTTATGTAATTTTTTCTCTTCTTTAGGCATGTAATATGACCTTAGTGTTGAACGGCATTGTCTGTCATCAAAATATCAATAAAGATACAAAGGGCACAGATGATTACCACCTTTTTGGTTGGTTGTTGAATTTTTTCCTTGTCATCTTCGCTATTCCTTATATTCGACAGACACACGTGGTTCGGCACGTGCTAGGGTCTGTACTCGGCCCCTCTAAATTGATTAAGTCCCAACACCCATAGGGAACTCTTCGGCGTCCCGGATATTGCATTATATGCATCCGCTCTGAATCATGTCTTTGGTCTATAGTTGGGTTGCCTGGCTCTTGTGTTTGCCACCTTATGTTCCGCAAGTTCGACTAAGGTAGGAAATGGAGAACTACTGCAATTGTATTTCCGGTTCGTCCGGTCAAGTACCTTAGTAGAGAAAGCTGAAAACTGACTGTCATGGTAAGCAAGAGCGGGTCAGCGATCCGGCGACTTAGTGTTACACTACAAATTGCTCGCGATTTATGACATGTCATACAAGAGGCTGGGTTTTCAACCAGCCGCGTTGCACAGGCGTCGTACTTCGGCTCGCCAATCATGCAACAAGGCGCTAGTACTTAGCGCCACGAATGTACTGTTATGGCTAAGTGAAAGTACTAAAGCCGCATAGTCTGATTGCCTAGTTCACTTTGCAAGACGCCTCCTACATTGGACCAAGACGTTGGATTAAGCGCGGTCATGCGATAACGAACACCCCTGTAATATTTACATGGGGGATGAAGCCGACGACTGGTAAATGTCGGATATTGAGTTCTGGCAAAACCCTTAAGGTTCAAACTCTGGGATGTGCACGAAGATCTTCTCCCTACCGACCCACACCCCAAAACCTCGCCGCGAATCTAAGCTAGCACGATGAACAACACAAGGGACACGAGGTTTATACTGGTTCGAGTCACCGTTGTGGTGTAATACCCTAATCCAGTGTGTGGTGTGGTGGTTTTCCTCTGGGGCTGATGATGAATAGTACAGAGGAAGAACAACCTCGCGAGGGGTGTTCTTGTGGTGGTGTGCTTGGAGAGGAAGTGCTCCGTCTCTGTTGGCTCTAGGTGAGACCTAGATGCCTTCTACCGTGGTGGCTATCTCTATATATAGAGGCCCCGGTCCTCTTCCCAAATATTGAGCGGGAAGGGAGCCAAGAACATCCATTTTGAAGGGGGGATAGCTAGTACAAGCTATCCTGACTAAAGGTGGTCTTCGACTGCCAAAGGCACTGGCGATGACGCCGTCCTGGGCTCCACAGTGATCTCTGTCCTGCCGTCCTACTGGTCTTGGTCTCATTGCACCAATATGGAAACCTTTGCTTGATGCCTCGGTACTCCGCGCCTGTGCTTGCCCCCTTTGCACCAAAGAGGACATGAGGACACTGCGCAGGCTGGCGCTCGCTTGGTCTTGATCGTCATGACTTGCGTCACGAGCACCTCATGAGGTACTCCTTGCCTTGATCTCTCCGCCTCCTCGCGAGCCTGCCTGGTGAGGCCGCCCCTAAGGAAGCCTTACATTGTCCACCCCACGAGGCTCGGCCCCTCGCGAGGGTCTTGAACCTGGGTTGATGAAGACGAGCCGTACCGGGCCACTGCTTGAGCCACGCCGCAGGCCGCAGGCAAGCAAGTCTGGGGACCCCTGTTCCCAGAACCTCGACAGTAAACTTTCAGACATATGAACAACAAAATAGGAGGATAAACTATAATCATTGATATCATACAAAATAAGTTCATTACATGAGTCTTACAAACTGGACTCAACTACTCAAAGATGACATCCTTCGAACACTGCACCTCCACAAGGCGGGCTCCCTCGAGGACCTCGTCAAAGTAATTCTCTGGCCGCCGGTCTTTAGACAGCCCTACGGTAGCAATGTCGACGGCCTTCATCTTTGCCCACTACACCTTGACACGGGCAAAGGCCATCCGAGCACCCTCAATATAGGACGACCGCTTGAGGGCATCAATCCAAGGAAGCGCCTCCACTAGCGGCTGCACGAGTCTGAAGTGACTATTCGGGATAGGATCGGATGGCCACAAGTGGACTATAACATCCTTCATGGCCAGTCTGGCCACCCTATGCAGCTCGAACAGCTGCTTCAGCTGGTCGCTCAGGGCCACGGGAACTTCTGGCGCAAGGTACTACGACCATAATAACTTCTCCATCGAGCTCACCTCTTCGGCTCGAAAGAATGCGGTGGCTTCCGAAATGCTCCTCGGTAGATCAGCAAAGGCGCCTGGAGAACTCCAAACTCTGGTCAGTAAAATATACCTCTTACTACTATATCTACTCTGCATGATAAAGGCCTTACTAGCCGCAATCTGCTTCGCCTCTTATATCTCCTGGCGAGTGCCCTGGGCATCAACTCGGGCCTCCTTCAGACTCTCGAGAGCTTTGGTGAGTTCGGAGGCCTGCTCCGAACTCTTCTGCTCCAAGGACTCACACGTTGCGATGGCATCCTTGAGCTCCTGCTCTATTTCCTCCACTCGCGCCTCTTGTTTTCGGCGGGCGGTTCGCTCTTCCTCCAGAGCCTTGGCCGCCTTGTCCGCGGGCACCTTGTTCGCCTTTGCCTCCTTCTTGGCTTTGGCAAGGGCGCCCTTGAGGGACTCGACCTCGGCTGTGCCAACTACGAGTATATTCATAACATCCTTAGTCTATTTCAAACCGACTACACATAGACATAATTTCTGGATATGCTGACACACTGCACACCTTGGGTTTCTTTGAACTGTTTATTGGTATGGTCGAGTTCCTCATCAGATAGTCAGAGCTTTCGATTGACCTCAGCAATTTCAGCGGCCTGGGCAGTAGCTGCCAGCTTCGAAACCTATCAGACATAAAAAACGGTGCATGCCATACTTATTAATGATCCTCTGTTCGGATTGTCTTAATTTGGATAGAGCCTTAGGGGCTACTGTCTACATATGGGCTTCGCCTCACACGTACATACATAGAATACTTATGAAACATATTGCGTTGCCTACCTCAAAGGCTGCTAGCAGGCTGTGGAAGGCTTCAGTCAGCCCGCTCTTTGCGGACTGAACCTTTTCCATAGCCTCACCCATAAGGGTGTGGTGTTCTTCTACAACGGTGGCATGTCCCGGTGCCTCCCGCATACTGTTAGCAGCCTCCAGATTGGCAGAGGCCACCGACAGAGCTCTTGCTGCCCCGCCCTCCTTCAAAGGGAGATGTTGATCCAAACACGGTGCCGTACTGGTCTCCGGGATGGTGTTCGGCGAGGGAGCGGACTGCTGAAGTCCTTCACCTTTGATGGCTATGGGGATCGCTGTGCCCCGCTCTGCAACACCTGAGGTGTTGTCCTCGGGCGACATCCGGACGGTCTCATCCACCCCTCCCCGACCAGGAGATGGCCTTTGGGACGACACCTCGGTGTCCTCCATGGTGGGGGTGGGGGGGAGGGCGCGAGATGGGCCGTCACTCTCCGCCTCCCCAGTGGCTAAAGAGTTCCCGTTGAACAAGAGGGGATCGGGATCTCGCACGGAGGGCTGAAAGTATAAATTAGGATGAGCACAACAAAGTCAGATTAAAATAATTGAACGAGTGAATTTCTAAAACTTACGTCTCAGCCAGGGGCTTCTCCCTTTGGGACTGCCCCGGACTGTGTTCAGACTCTATGTCTGAACTATCCGAGAGGACCACTCGCCCTTTCTTCGACGTCACCCCCTCTAAGTCCTCAGGGGTCGTCCTTTTCCCCCTCCTTGTCCTGAGGGGGAGTCGCTCTCCACCTCCTCATCATCTTGCTCCTCCTCTTCTTCGTCCTAATCTTCCTCACGAGAGGAGACATGCTCGACCTCTCTAGACACTATAGCCGGAGGGCCCTTGGAGCGGGGCCCGTGCTTGGGACCCTTGCTCTTCTTCTTGGCCTTCTTCTCCGGCGGCTGATAAGGCGCCGGAACCAGCAGCTTCTCCAGCTGAGGAGTAACTAGGTTTTCAGGCAACGGAGCCAGGCACATGATCCGCTCCGACTTCTTGGTCCAACCCTGCAACAAGAGACGGGTTGACGAGTTCGGCATAGACCGAATATGTGTGTAAACATGTGACTAGATATGCCTTCGGTGGAACCGAACACTTACTGGAGAGGCCGGATATGCGACACTGATACCCATGTCTTAGGTCTCCATGGGCTAGCTGCTCGTCTGCGCCTTAAAAGCAGCTTCCACATCCCTTCGTGCATAGTGCCAAAGAAGTGTTGTAGCATCCACGGATCCTCCGGCTTGAATTCCCACATAGGGGAAGCCCGACGCTGGCAGGGGATAATGGGGCGGAAAAGCATGATCTGTATCACGTTGATTAGACCAATGTTCTTTCCCAACACGCCGGTGATGCGCGTTTGTAGCTCCAGCACCTCCGTCTGGGACCCCCCAGTCGATGCCCTTCCCATTCCAAGAAGTGAGCCTTATGGGGGGTCCGGATCTGAACTGCGGAATGGCCGCCCAGTTGGGGCGGCATGGCTCAGTGATGTAGAACCACTCATGTTGCCAGATCTTCACGGTCTCCACGAAGGGCCCCTTGGGCCAAGTGGTGTTCGACAGCTTGCTAATCATAGCCCCGCCACAGTCCGTGTGCTGCCCATTGACCACCTTCGGCTTCACATTGAAGACCTTTAGCCATAAGCCGAAGTGTGGCCGGACGCGGAGGAGGGCCTCACACACGACTATGAACGCCAATATGTGGAGAAATGAGTTTGAGGCTAGATCGTGGAAATCTAGCCCATAGTAGTACATGAGTCCGCGAACGAATGGGTGGAGCGGGAAACCTAACCCTCTAAGGAAATGGGGGAAGAAGACAACCCATTCACCTTGCTCCAGAGTGGGAAGTACTTGACCTTCAGAGGGAAGCGGGTGCTTGATGTCGGTAGCGAGGTACCCCGCACTCCAGAGATCTGCTATGTTCTCTTCCGTCACGGAGGAGGCCTCCCACTTGGCCTTGGAGCCAACTCCAACCATGATCGGAGTAGGTGGTGGCGGTGGTGAGAAAGATGGAGACTTTGCAAGCACAGAAGAGCTTGGGAGATTGGAAGGCTGAGGAGATATGAAGATGTGGGGAGGAAAGTGGGGGTCCCTCTTGATCAACTCTTGTATGTCCACAGCATGACAGGCAATCTTTTCACCGACGTCATTGACGTGATGGTTCTCAAAGATATTAGGAACATCTGTGTTATCTTGTACATCAGGAGCAGTGTAAGAATCATCTTGTTGTGCAACTTCATTAAACGAATTCCTCTGCTCAAACCTATGCAATACTCTCCAGTCATCGCTACGTGCAAATGTGTCTTCCAAGAAAACTATATGTGTTGCTTGATTTGCCAAAATAAAAGGCTCGTTGTTCTGGTACGCCGCCTTGACATTGATGGATTTGAAATAATCATCAGCTCTGGGTTTTGCAATCCTAGAAAATAGGTTATACCAACGACAGCACAACAGAACCACACACCGATGATCCTCGAAACTGGAGATATAGTGCAACTGAACAATGTCTATTATGTTAGCATACATTTCAGTTGTCTCTTTGTCATATGTATCCATGCTCATGATGGCACTGTTTTGTGCCTTCCTGCCTTCGTCTCGTGCAAGGGTGTTATAGCACACATCTCCAACAAGGCAAGATTAATAATGTCTTACCCGAGTATCAGGACCCATTGCTAGTGAGTAAAGGGCATCATCAACTGCCTGCCCATCCTCCCGCATCTCCTTAACCTATGGTTAGAAAATAGACAAGCTGATCATCTTATGTACTCAATATATTAAAAAAAACTGATAGTGCAACTCAAAAGCTTACATGGCTCTTGAACCATTTCGCAAATCCTGCCATGACCAGTTTGTCAATGTTTCTTGGATTTTGCGGCAGTAACTCCTTTTTGTAGATGCTGCACAACATAGTGATCACGTCAAACATTTAAATATATAAGAATGTGCTGCAAGTTTAGTAGATTATGTTGTATAAGCTGTAGTACTGCACTTACTTGATGTAAGGTAGTATCTCAGGACAGTTATTCAACACATACCAAACCATTTTGTCCAAATCTTTAGGTTTGTCCTTTGTCGACTCTTCCCTGTAAGTCGAACAGAATAATCGAAAACATTGAGCCCGGGATTGTCTTCACCCACCTCTTTGCTAAGCTGATCAGCTGTTTCAATGTATTTTGAGCAGAATGGCAATGCTTCTGTAGCAATGCAGGCCTCTGTAATGGAACCCTCGGGTCTAGCTCTATTCCTAACATAGCCCTTGAAAGTGCCTAGCCACCTTTCAATAGGGTACATCCAGCCATACTGTACTGGACCTCTAAGTAGTGCCTCATCAGGTAGATGAATAGCCAAATGCACCATCACATCAAAGAAGGCTGGAGGATATATCTTCTCAAGGTCGCATAGGGTAGTTGGTATCCTATCTCTAAGATGCTCCAAAGCATCTATCCTGATATTTCTACTGCAGAGTTCCCTGAAGAATTGTCCCAACTCTGCAACTGCTCCGTATAAGTCAGGGTGGCCCAATCCTCTAAGTATAACAGGTAAAACCCTTTGAAGTAGGATGTGGCAGTCATGAGTTTTCAACCCTTGTACCTTGTTTCCATCTGCACTGACTCTCCTTTCAGGGTTGGAAACAAATCCATGTGGGAATCTCACACGTGACAGGACCTCACAAAATTCTTTTCTTTTTACCTTGTCCAAGGCGTACAAAGCTGGTGCCATATCCCGTGGTTTACCTTCATCTTGCACCTGCAAATCCTGTCTGATACCCAGGTGTGTCAAATCAATCCTAGATTTTAAGGTATCTTTCATCTTGCCTTCAATATTAAGAAGTGTGCCGATAATGTTGTCACGTATATTTTTCTTGATGTGCATCACATCAAGATTATGCCACAGATCCAAATCTTTCCGATACTCTAAGTCCCACAAAGTGGACCTGCGGGTAAACAATAATCTCTTTTCTGCCCTGCCATGCTTCCTTTTCCCGCTACCATTACTAGGATGGTTTCCTGGTGTAATATGCCTGATCTTCTCTAATTCCACTTGCAACTCATGGGTGGTGAGCCTCTTTGGTGCATCACGGTTTTCATGCTTTGCATTGAACACATGTCTTCGGTATTTTCTAGGATGTGTCTAGTCCTTGGCAAGGAAATGGTGGTGTCCAATGTAACAGATCTTGCTAAGTATTGCGTATGACAGCGGATTCCTGTCACAGCAAACACATGCATTGTAACCATGTGTCGTTCTCCCTGACATAGTGCCCAAAGCCGGATAATCATGGATGCACCAAATTATAACAGCACGCAGAAAGAAATCAGCTGGTGGGCTGCAATATAGGTCTCGAGTGAGAACACCTCTCCATAGCTGTTGAAGTTCCTCCACAAGAGGCTCCATGAACAAATCAAAATCATTTCCATGACTTTTTGGACCTGGGATGAGCAAGGCCATCATGTAGTTTGATTCTTTGGTGCAAACATTTTGAGGCATGTTGTAAGGGATAACAAGCAATGGCCACATGCTAGATGTGGCACTCTGGTGGCCAGATGGGTTAAATCCATCTCAAGCTAAGCCAAGTCTAATGTTTCTCGGGTCAGCAGCAAACTTTTTGTGTTTATAATTGAAGCTTTTCCACTCACTATGATAGAGGCGGGGTGTCCCGATCTTTCGATGAGATGATAACTATCGATTTGGTGGAGACGACTTTGACGATCCGACTACAAACATGCACGATGTTGCACCTTAGCAATCGCTAAACCAATCTCCTGAGGTTATTGACCACGCCGGTGCGTGATCAACCTGACCACGAAGGTCTATTCCTGCAAGCAATCGAAGAACGAGCAAGAATATGATAAAAGCAATCTGAATATTGCGAATATGTATGAAGTATTGATAAAAGTGGGGATCCGAAAGCGGTCTTGGTCTGGTCGTTGGACACAAACGAAGTACACGAAGTTGCGTTGGCTAACTTTTAACTAAACAAATCCCAAGGGAAAAGCTACTAGATGGATCTACTTATATAGAAGCAAGGGGTGGCAGCCAAGGAGGTGGGAGGACGTCCCAAGGCATCCTAAAACTAACCCTAGGTCGTAGAAGGCCAATGGGCCCAAGTGGAGGTGACGTAACACCTTTGGACTTGTAGTTTGACTCGGATTTGCTGCAGCATCAGATTGTTTCATCCATAACTCAATGCTCCGGACGAATTTTGAGGTGAATCCAATTGGGTTGGAAAGAGCACGAAATCTACTTTCCAACAAAAAAAAAGAATCACCCAATTCGGAGTCCGTATGAAAAAGTTGTTGACGTTTTGAGTCAGGTATGTCTGTGCAGTCCGAAACTGAATCCAGAACTTGAGAGACTTGGACTCTATCTTCTCTTGGCCCAAAAGTGACATGAGAGAACTTTTTGAGCAGCAAGTAAACATCTCTTTCTCCCTTATCTTCGTATGTGAATTGTACAAATGTCCCATACACCTGCAATTATACAAAACACAAAAGTGTGTGAAGTATTTTTGTTCTGGATAACATAAATAGATTATTGAATAGTTTGCACTAGAAATCACCTGACAAATATGCATGCATGCAATATTTTTGGTCGTATCCAAGGTATTCATGTCCTCATCATCCTCCCCTTTCTGAAAACAAAGCCGTCCTCGGCGTTGCTTAATCTGAAATGTGGCTAACAAAAGAGACAAGGTATACATGTTGTATATGTAAATGTCATCCATTTTTACTTCCCTTGATTTTTGCACATATGACACATGTATACATGAGTAACTTTCATAGATCATAAAATATAAAGCCAAAATATTATCATAAGTAGAAGGCATGAAAATATTGCAACTCAGTTTGCACATATAAGTGAAGCTCTTATTCCTATCAAAAGATTGACAATATTCATCATTAAACCATCCCAACATTGGTGAATAAACCTTACTTGCATCAAATTTACATGCTACAACATTCTTAAATAAGCAAACTTGCAGTAAATCATTGGACACAGAATCATCACCAAGATTAGAGGTCATATCAAAATGATTAAACATTGGTTCTTTTGCATCAATAGTTAATTCAATGGGTGCACTCAAAATTGTTGGTATTTCAATTGTTTGATCACATGATGCATTCATGATAGTAACATGATTCTCTAAAATAGGTGGCGTGCTCAAATCAACAGGTAACTCAACACAAGATGTATTTAAGTTAATTAGGGATGCATCATTCTCATGTCAAGTTATATCATCAATACCTTTACTGTTACCTTGTCGCAAAGACATAGCTAATGTCGGTATGGACAATGACAATGTACCATACACTTGAGATGATGTCGCACTCACAATCTGAGGTGTGGCTACTCTAGTAGGTGCAACGGTGGAGGAATCAACCGATGGTAGTGAGCATGAATTGGAATAGTAGTTGTTGTAGTCCCCCAATGCATCCTCCTATAACTGTCTCTCAAAGGTACAAGCACGAACATACATACCAGTAATGCAACGAGGAATATACCTAAATATTGCCTGAATATCATGGTTCAAACCACCAAAAAATCTATTCATTGTATCATCCTCAGATTCTTCTATGTCACAATGATGCATATAAGATTTGAACTCTTGGTAGTAAGCATGAACAATGTTATTGCCTTGTTTAAATTGTTCCAATTTGTGAAGAAATTCACGATGATAGTAAGGAGGGAAAAATTGTTGTCTCATTACATGTTTCAAATCTTTCCAAGTTGTGGGTTGGTTATCAATGTTTTTCTTACAATGCATACTCCACCAAACAGAAGCAAAACCGGTAAATGCTCTAGTGGCAGCTCGTACTCGCTCAAGTTCAGAAAAGTCATGGTGACTAAAACTTGTTCTACTTCAGGCTCCCAAGATAGATAAATAGCAGGATTAAATCTACCCTCAAATGACGGTAAAGAGATAACCTGGCGATGTGCTTGTGTGTGTTGTCCCAACTCTCGTGATGGTGAAGATGTGTTCGTCGTCCAAGAACTTCTATCTCCAGAACCTGTCATGATTAGTAGAAACAAGAAACAAAATTTGAGAATAATATTCCTATGAACTACTAGGATGTGGTTGTAAAGTGCTCATAGTAAAGCAAATATCAATATCTTACAAGTTCTTACCATGCGACAGGTGGTGACAGGCAGCCAGCAGTGTCAAATAACTCCGAAGATTGTGTAAAGCGATTGCCAGAGGAACGTACATATATACAGTGTAGAAATATGTGGAGCTGGGTTGGCTATATATGGTAACAAAAGATTAGCAATAATCAATTCAAAGATGTAATGTTGAATAAACGCTCAACAACGGTACTGTGCTGGTTCTAGGCTAGAACGAACTAGAGACGCGAGCCTAGAACACTAATTAGGTCACAGCATAGCACAACTAGCATCAATGAAGGATAAGTAGCTCTGGACAGCAAGATATAAGTGAAGATCACAACGGCAGTAAAGATAATGATGAATAACAACTGCCAAGCAGGATATATAACAACTCTCTCTCCAACATTCCTCTTGAAAAGTTGGCTACTAACTCAATCTTTCCCATGCAAAAAGAATCACTCAATTCCGAATTGATATGAGGAGTCAAAGAATTCTAAAGCTGGCCTGAAAAACTGGAACAAACTGTATGAGCGAACTTCGGAGGGAAAAAAGACCTATTTAGAAGATGATTTTAAGAAGTCAAATATTGCACTTGCTTTTGCAACTATTCAGATGCGTCTAGTCGCTAGCTTTAATTTGAGTACTTGTGGAGGCAAAACGGACTTCATATGAGGAAGTTATGCATGTTTTACTGAGCGGTGCACAAAACAGATTCCAGTCCGAATTCAACTACGAGATTGAGTCTAGATAGATCCGAATTTTTTTTCTCTTTTTTTTCCTCAAACTTTTTTTTCTTTCTCTCTTTTTTTCTCTATCTTTTTTTTTACTTTTTTTCTCTGTCTTTTTTTTCTCTCCCTCTTTCCAAAACAAACTAGATAAGATGCAGATTGGATCAAGCGAAGATGTGAACGATCTCAACTATGATTATGACAAAGAACGTAGGGTAGCACGTGGTGGAAATTGATGGATGAGTGGTGGACAACGGAAAGGATAATGATGCAGCTGCGGCGTTACTAATGTGAATAGAACTCGAAACTCTAAAGGAACTAGACACTAAGACCAGCAACTCGACACAACGATGCAACCGATAATTCAATAATGCAAACAATGAAAAGAAAATTGCATAGGCTCGGACTGGCTTGGACAAAGGATGAATAGATCTAACTTTTTTTGTGGTTTTTTCTTGGATAATAGGTAAGAAAATAAATCTAATCTAGGGAAAACTGGAAATTCTCACCGAGCAACCTGAAAACTGATACCACTGGATAGAGGCGGGGTGTCCCGATCTTTCGATGAGATGATAACTATCGATTTGGTGGAGACGACTTTGACGATCCGACTACAAACGTGCACGATGTTGCGCCTTAGCAATCGCTAAACCAATCTCCTGAGGTTATTGACCACGCCGGAGCATGATCAACCTGACCACGAAGGTCTATTCCTGCAAGCAATCGAAGAATGAGCAAGAATATGATAAAAACAATCTGAATATTGCGAATATGTATGAAGTATTGATAAAGGTGGGGATCCGAAAGCGGTCTTGGTCTGGTCGTTGGACACAAACGAAGTATACGAAGTTGCGTTGGCTAACTTTTAACTAAACAAATCCCAAGGGAAAAGGTACTAGATGGATGTACTTATATAGGAGCAAGGGGTGGCGGCTAAGGAGGTGGGAGGACGTCCCAAGGCAGCCTAAAACTAACCCTAGGTCGTACAAGGCCAATGGGCCCAAGTGGAGGTGACGTAACACCTTTGGACTTGTAGTTTGACTCGGATTCTGCTGCAACATCAGATTGTTTTGTCCATAACTCAACGCTCCGAACGAATTTTGAGGTGAATCCAGTTGGGTTGGAAAGAGCACGAAATCTACTTTCCAACAAAAAAATCACCCAATTCGGAGTCCGTATGAAAAAGTTGTTGACGTTTTGAGTCAGGTATGTCCGTGCAGTCCGAAACTGAATCCAGAACTTGAGAGAGTTGGACTCTATCTTCTCTTGGCCCAAAAGTGACGTGAGAGAACTTTTTGAGCAACAAGTAAACATCTCTTTCTCCCTTATCTTCATATGTGAATTGTACAAATGTCCCATACACCTGCAATTATACAAAACACAAAAGTGTGTGAAGTATTTTTGTTCTGGATAACATAAATAGATTATTGAATAGTTTGCACTAGAAATCACCTGACAAATATGCATGTATGCAATATTTTTGGTCGTATCCAAGGTAGTCATGTCCTCATCACACTACCATGAGATGGATGGCGCATTACATGCTGATCTCTGTACTCCTAGTTCCTAGAATGCCATAGTACATCCTCTCTTCTTTCAACATCATGAAACAACCTCTGCAATCTTGGTATAATTGGAAAATGTCTCAGAACATTATGAGGAATCCTCTTCACAGCATCGCCATCTTTCCATCTTGATGATTTGCATTTCGGGCATTCACTTAAGTTGGCATAATCCTTCCAGAATAGAACACAATTATTCTTAGAAACATGGATCATATCATATCCAATTCCAACTGCAAGAAGGAAATTCTTCATTTTACTGTAGGTGTGTGGCAGCTCAAACGCATCTTGGAAAGATTTGCAGAAAGCAGCCAACATCGCTTTGAATGATTTGTTGGTCATCCACTCAGATGTCTTCACCTGAGGAAAGGTGACCATAGCTGAGAATACTGACAGGTTATTTCCTGGGGTGACAGCCACGTTACATTGTTCCAACATGTAGGCCCATTGTTTTTCTTCTGCAGGTGAAAGTTCACGGAATGCACGAGCATTTCGTAGCATTGTTTCAATGTTGGTCAAACTCACTGGCTCCGCCACCACCACCTCCTCCTCCTCTTCCACCTGAGCATCAGGCAGATCAAGATGGTGATCTGCTGCTTCCACGTAGTCAATAACATTGACGTTCATAGTTTCACCAATGAACCCACCTAGTATATGTGACAGACATCCCATACAAGTGTAGATGATTTTGCACAGTTGACTGGGGTCTTGTAACTGAATTCATACAACTACTACACGGGCAGAGCACATCTGATTTCAGACCACCGTACTCAGCTCTGATAAAGTTCATGAAGTTTTCAACCCCCTCGACATATGCAGCGGAGAATCTTCGAGTAGAAGTTATCCAAGTCCTGTCCCCTCTGGCCATGGTCTCCATGGCGTGGGAAGGGCGAGAGCCCCTCCGAGATTGGATCCGTCTCTCTGTCTCTCTCTGTTTCTGCGTTCTCTGATTCTGCCCTTTCACCGTTTCTTATATATCCGGAGATCCGTAACTCCGATTGGATTGAAACCTTCGCCCAGATTTTCTCAGAAAATTAGTTTTCTTGCGGCAAAAGAAGAGCGTCAATCGCCTTACGTGGTGCCCACGAGGGCCAGGGGCGCGCCTGCCCCCCTAGGGCGCGCCCCCTGCCTCGTGGCCCCCTTGGGCACCGTCTCGCGTTGGTTTTTCTTCCCAAAAATCATAAATATTCCAAAAATAATATCCGTCCATTTTTATCCCGTTTGGACTCCGTTTGATATTGGGTTTCTACGAAACATAAAACATGCAACAAACAGGAACTGGCACTGGATCAATATGTTAGTCCCAAAAATAATATAAAAAGTTGCCAAAATTATATGGAAGTTGTAGAATATTGGCATGGAACAATAAAAAATTATGGATATGACGGAGACGTATCATACGACTCTACGTACACCGAACGTTTACTTCCAACTAGAAACAAGGAATAAAACTACGTTGTGGGTATGAAGAGGATAACTTTTTATGATATCAGAGAGCTAGAATATAAAAGTAGGTGTTGTTATCATAGAGTCAGAATATATTACTAAATATTATAAATAGAGAGTGTGGAATAATGATGGGTTGGTGTGCGGAAATATCCTAGGCAATTGTTAACAAGACCGGTAATCACTATTGCAATTTCATATGAGGGAGAGGCATAAGCTAACATACTTTCTCTTCTTGGATCATCTGCACTTATGATTGGAACTCTAGCAAGCATCCGCAACTACTAAAGATCATTAAGGTAAAACCCAACCATATCATTAACATATCAAGTCCCCTTTATCCCATACGCAACAACCCCCTTACTCGGGTTTATGCTTCTGTCACTCAAGCAACCCACTATAAGTGAATCATGAACGTATTGCAACACCCTACAGCGGGAATCCCTCATGCTTGCGCGACACGGAGGGCACAATAGGACAACACCAAAATAAAACATACAACTCATACCAATTTAGATCATCAATCAACCCAAAGATAAACGATATCTACTCAAAACATCAGAGGATGGCAACACATCATTGGATTATAATATGTGGCATAAAGCACCATGTTCACGTAGGGATTATAGCGGGGTGCGGGAGAGTGGACCGCGTAAAAGAGATGAGGATGGTGATGGTGATGGTGATGTTGAAGAAGATGATCACCGCGACGATGATTCCCCTCCCGATGGAATTTCGGCGCCACCGAGAGAGAGGTGGAGAGGTTCCCCCCTTGTGCTTCCTCCTCCATGGCCTCCCCCTGGATGGGGAGAGGTTCCTCCTCTGGTCCTTGGTCTTCATGGCGATGATGGCCCCTCTGAGATCCTTCCCCATGGCCTTCGGTGATGATGGCCCCCTCCGACAAGGTGGTAGAGAGGTCCTAGATTGATTTCTCGTGGCTACAGAGGCTTGCGGCGGCGGAACTCCCGATCTAGGTTATTTTCTGGAGGTTTTGGGCATTTATAGGAGAGATTGGCATCGAGAACAAGTAAGGGGGGCCCACGGGAAGTCCACGAGGCACGGGGGCACGCCCCAGGGGGGTGGGCGCGCCCCCACCCTCGTGGGGCCCATGGGACTCCCCTCCGGTAGATTTTTGTTCCAGTATTTTTTGTATTTTCCAAAAAAAATCTCCGTTGATTTTCAGCGCATTCCGAGAACTTTTATTTCTGCACAAAAACAACACCACAATAGTTCTGCTGAAAACAACATCATTCAGGGTTAGTTCTAATCAAATCATAACAAAATCATGTGGAAATATTATAAACATGGCATGAATACTTCATAAATTATAGATACGTTGGAGAAGTATCACGCGTCGGGTGACAGACCGGGCCCGAGCATTTTTGGGAAGGTTTCAAAGGGCGAGCAATCAGATTGCTAGATCCCAGATTTTGCGGGAATTGAAATCAGAGATGGGCACGTGCAAATGGTTGCGATGCAGTGAGTGGGGAAAGTGGAGTGTGATGCCTTAGTTTTCACCCCACTTTTCGCCACGTGTCGCATGATCTCCTCTAGCAGGATTCGGGGGGATCTATGGGCCCAAGAGCCAATGATGTGGATTTGCAGGTGGAGAAGCCAACGATATAAAAGGCCGCTGCGATAGAGAGGAAGAGAGAGAGCCAGATCCACTTGTCCTCATTTCATTCAGTCTTCCAATCTTTCCTCTGCTCGCACTTTGTGCAAATCTGCTCGGCGCCCAAGTACTCTGCGGCGATGGCGAAGGACAAGACAGCGAAGCTGGAGTGAGCGAAGGTGAAGAAGGCATCAAACTCCAGGGCCGTGTCTCCGCGCGGGTGGATTTAGGGCGATTGGCTTCCACCGATCTGTTGTAAATATGCCTTAGAGGTAATAATAAAATGGTCATTATCATATTTTCTGTTCATGATAAATGTTTATTATCATGCAAGAATTGTATTGACCGGAAATTTAAATACATGTTTGGATACATAAACAACACAGTGTCCCAAGTAAGCCTCTACTTGACTAACTCGTTGATCAAAGATGGTTAAGGTTTCCTAACCATAGACAAGAGTTGTCATTTGATTATGGGATCACATCATTAGGAGAATGATGTGATGGACAACACCCAACCATAAGCTTAGCAACAGATCATATCACTTAGTTTATTAGCTATAGCTTTCTTCATGTTAAGTATCTGTACCTTAGATCATGAGATCATGCTACTCACGGATACCGGAGGAATGCCTTGTGTGCTATCAAACATCACTTCATAACTGGGTGATCATAAAGGTGCTCTACAGGTATCTCCGAAGGTGTCTGTTAGGTTGCATGCATCAAGACTGGGATTTGTCACTCCGTGTGACGGAGAGATATTTCTGGGCCCTCTTGGTAATACAACATCATAAGAAGCTTCATGTGACTAATGAGTTTAGTCACGGGATCTTGTATTACGGAAAGAGTAAAGAGACTTGCCGGTAACAAGATTGAACTAGGTATGGAGATATCGACGATCGAATCTTGGGCATGTAAACATATCGCTAGACAAAAGGAATTGCATAGGGGATTAACTGAATCCTCGACATCGTGGTTCAACCGATAAATATCTTCGTTGAATATGTAGGAATCCATATGGGCATCAAGTTCCTGCTACTAGTTATTGACCGAAGAGGAGTCTCGGTCATGTCTGCATGTTCCGAACCCGTAGGGTCGCACGCTTAACGTTAGGTAGCGCTAGGGTAGTATTGAGTTATTAATTGTGGAAAGTCTGAAGGTTTTTCAGAGCCCCGAATGGGATCCAAGACATCACGAGGATCTCCGGAATGGTCTGGAGGTAAAGATTTATATATGGAAAGTTGTTGTCAGGGTACGGGGAAAAAGTCTGTTTTTTCGGTACTGTACTGGGAAGCCACCGGAAGGTTCTAGAGGGGTCCAAAAGTCCTCGGAGGGTTCTACCATGTCCCATACAGCAGCATGGGCTGTAGGGGGGCACCCTGGCCTTAATGGGCCAGGGGGACCATCCCCTACAAGGCCCATGCGCATGGGAAAGGGGAAACCCTAAGGGGGAGGGCCTCCACTTGGCTTGAAGGCCCCCTCCCTTGGGAGGGGGGCTAGGGCTCCCATGCCCCTACCTCACCCCTATATATTGTGGGGACACACAGGGGGTAGCGAACCCTTCCGGGCTTGCCCCGTCTCCTTCCTGTTACTCCTGCTCCATGTTCCGTCAGCGCTTGGCGAAGCCCTGCCAGAGTTTCGCTGCCACCACCACCACCACGCCATAGTGTTGCTTTAGATCTCATCTACCTCCTCACCCTCACTTACTAGATCAAGAAGGAGAGGACGCCGCTGATACGTCTCCAACGTATCTATAATTTTGTTGTTCCATGTTTTAATATATTATCATTCTTGGATGTTTCACAATCATTTTATAGCAACTTTATATCATTTTTTGGGACTAACCTATTGATATAGTGCCCAGTGCCAGTTGCTGTTTTTGCTTGTTTTTTTTATTTCGCAGGAAATCAATACCAAACAGAGTCCAAATGCAGCAAAACTTTTTGGTGATTTTTTCCGGACCAGAAGGCACACTATGGGCAAAGAAAGTACCTGAAGGATAACAAGATGGCGTCTAATTCCTACATGAATAGATCTTGTCTACATCATGTCATCGTTCTTATTGCATTACTCCGTTTTTCCATGAACTTAATACACTACATGCATGATGGATAGCGGTTAATGTGTGGAGTAATAGTAGTAGATGCAGGTAGGAGTCGGTCTACTAATCTTGGACGTGATGCCTATATAATGATCATAGCCTGGATATCGTCATGATTATTTGTAGTTCTATCAATTGCCCAACAGTAATTTGTTTACCCACCGTATGCTATTTTTCTCGAGAGAAGCCACTATTGAAATCTACGGCCCCCGGGTCTCTTCCTTATCATATTTTCCTTCGAGATATATTTTTATTTGCTTTATTTTTAGATCTATTTATCCAAAAGCACAAAAATACCTTGCTGCAATTTTTATTTATTTATTTATTTATTTATTTTATCTCACGTTCCCACGAGATCTATTTATCCAATCAAAAATACCTTGCTACAATATTTATTTATTTATTTTATCTCGTGTTCCCGCGATATCTATTTATCCAATCTACTACAATTTTACCTATCCTTTTACCCGTGAGGGATTGACAACCCCTCTCTTACGTCGGGTTGCAAGTATCTGTTCTTTGTGTGCAGGAGCTGTTTACGTGGTGTTGCATGGTTCTCCTACTGGTTCGCTAACCTTGGTCTCATCACTGAGGGAAATACCTACCGTAGTTGTGCTGCATCATCCCTTCCTCTTTGGGGAAATACCAACATAGTTCAAGCCGCATCAAAAGGAATTTCTGGCGCCGTTGCCGGTGATATATCATCAACATCTACCAGGTTCCTAATCACAGATCTCATCTCCTTGCAATTTACATTATTTTCCCTTTTCCTTTTGTTTTCCTCTCCCCCACTTCACAATAATTTGTCGTTTTATTCTCCCTCTTTTTCGTTCGATGTTTTCTCGTCAGATCTGTTTTTTAGTGCAATCTTGTTGCGTAGTCACGATGACTCAAGAGAACACCAAGTTCTGCGATTTCTCCAATACCAACAACAATGATTTTATTAGCACTCTGATTGCTTGATGCGGAACATCCTATGGACATCACCATGTCAAGAGTCCGTTTGGCAAGTGACACGTGCGACATCTACTTTGCATACACAAAGGTGAATCATCTCCTTTACACATGCTCACTTGACCCCTTCGAGGATGGTTTACTACTTGACACTTCTCCCGTGGGCATGCATAGGTATTGTCGGAGCTTCACGGATGTCAAGGAGGACTGCAAGCGCCAAGGAACACCTACACCATCCACGAGGGAAGCATGGAAGAGAAGACGAAAGAAAGGAGAAGAAGAAGATGGAGCGGCTGCTGGAGCCAGGCCGGACATCCGAACCGCCGTCCGGATCATCCGGGCTCAATCGGATCATCCGGAACCTCTCCCGGATCGTCTGGATAACTTGCAACCGAACACACCCGAAGGCCTCGTGTGAAGCCGGATCATCCGGGCCCCCTCCCGGATCATCCGGACAACGGCCGGATCATCCAGACCCCCATCCGGATCATCCGGGCCTTGCCTTCGTGCAACGTTTCGGGCCGAGACCCATGTACCCTTTCTGCCCCCTCACTTACCCCTTCGCCCCTTGGGCTATAAATAGACCTCCTCCACCTCCTTTCTAGGCAAGCAATTATGATAGCTCATTCTTAGGTGAGCTTTGCTCCTACCTCTACTCTTGAGAGAGACAGACTACCACTCCCATGGAGTTCAAGACCTCCATGTGAGAAGATCCTGCGGGATATCATCAAGACCCCCTTGCGGGAAGATCCGTATAGGATACCATCAAGACCTCCTCTTGGAGATAAACCTTACCTTGTATCTTTCCCTTTGTTGTTCATGTACCTTGTGGATCTTGTGTGTTTGATTGTCTAGTGGATGTGTGATTGGACTTGTTCTTGAGTGTTTCCCCTTGTGATTTCTCTCCGTTCTTCCCCGTGTTCTTCGTGTTCCTCGTAGGGATCCGCTCCAATCGTGAAAGACCAGCCTTTAGGGTTCTACCATACATCATCTCGGATCAGAGCAAGGTTGATCACGAATTTGGAGCCCCTACCCCTCTTTTTCTAGCCTTCTTTTGCTTGATTTCGTCCTAAAATCCGAAAATCCCCACCAAAAATAGCCCCAATTTTTTTGTGATTTGTTGGTTTGATGATGTTTTATTGATTTTGATCCATGGATTTGCTTGGTTTCTAGTGGATCTAGCATCTCCCCAAGTTTCCCCACCTTCCATCCATGAAATTCGTCAAATTTTGCCACCGAAATCATCCATTTCCGCCCTAAAATCGCGCCTCGATTCGATCTGCGAAGAATCCCGACACAAGTGGTACTACCGCCCCTCCAAGCGGTACTACCGCTGAGCACCACAAGCGGTACTACCGCCCAACCCAGTTTCAGCGTTCTGAGTTTCACCGTTTTGCCCATAACTTCCACATCCGGAGTCTGATTTTCGCCTTCTTTAGCTCGTTGAGTAACTATTGACATCCCCCATCCATATAGATAGGTTCCAACACCATTTGACTCCACCAAAGTTTCCAAAATTTGGAAAATTTACCTAGGCCCTCCACCATATAATCTGCATAGCCACCACCGATCATCGCAACCTAACCCATTTTGTTCCCCTTAGCATTTGAGGTTGTTTGAGTTGTGATTCGAGTCTCCTAAGGTGTTTCAGCTACTTAGGGACCATTGCTTCAACTCCGACACCGTGTATAGTCCACCACCTTACCCTCCACTTTCGCATTGCGTCTCAAAAGCCATCATTGCATTCCTGCAATCCCATTGAGTTTCCGCAACCACCACCGCTTTCCCGCTACCACCATTTGACATTTGTCATTTGAGATTTTGAGTTTGCAGTTTTTCTATTTCCTAAGGTGTTTCGGCTACTTAGGGACAAGTCTCCATCATCTTGGTATCTACATCAAGAACACCGCCACTCATCATCGCAAAGGACGGTAACCTCGACGGCACCATTGTATATTCCCCTTGCAATTGCATTGTTAACCCCTAGCCCATTTTGCGTTACTTGCCTATCGAGACTAGCCATTTGAGTATTGCCGGCAACATGACTTGTGCACATTAGTGATCATACTTCCCATAGCATACATACCATATCATCGTGGTGTATATATTGGTATCATATCTTGTGTCACAAGTTTGTTCCCGCATATACACAATTGCTATCTTGGTTTGTGCATTGTGCAAAAGTGGCCATACAAAAAAAAAGAATAAAGCTTTTAAGCAAAAGAAAGAGAGCAAAGAAGCTTGTCAGCAAGTTCCATAACATCATACCACATTGCACATAAGATTGTCATATCCGATCATCTTGGATCATCTTGAGAGAACACCGGGAACCATACTTAGATAGCATACTTGGGATAGAGAGTTTATCCATTTTGCATCTTATAGGTTGTGCACAAGTGTCGTATCTGCCTATTGAGCAACCGTGCTAGCGTCTCTCTTGAGTTGTGCAACATGAGCGTTTTCTGTGGATTCCACATTTTGTGCTCATTCCTTGGTTGCACGACCCCATTTATCTATCCGTGTGTGTGTGTTTCCGTGTGCCATTCTTTGCTATTGGTCTACTTGTTTCACTTGCAAATTTGTGAATCTCTTTCAACATTATTGACTCTTGTTGACATTTTGACATTAAATTTTTGTGCCACTATCCTCACTGAGCTACACCATAAGCTTTACTTGATAGGTGTGAGTGAACAAGTCCGGTACTAATTCCGCTATTATTTCATCTCACATTGAGTGAAATGGGATACATCCTCAATATTGGGAAAGGTAACTTGGTATTGTTTATCTCATTTCCTACTCACCTCTACTCGAGTCTTGTGATGGATAGGAAAGGCATTTCACCTTCGGTCTACAACAACAACAACAAGTTCGATGCCATGAACAACAACTCCGACGCCAAGATGCAAGCTCAAATGGAGGAGATCAAAGCCCTCATCAAGTCCTACAAGCGATCTTCCTCGTCTTCGACAAGATCCTCAAGAGCACATACTTCCGAGCTACCATCTCCGGCAAGATCACATCGGCATCGACACCATCACCAACAAGAATGTGAAGGTCAAGAGCTCTACACCAACAACTGCTCAAACACTTCACCATCTCCCTTGGCATCTTCGCCAAGCGACTTCAAGGCATCTTCGCCTACGGACATACGGCATCTTCGCAAACAAGCACCCCAAGACTACACTCAAGAGAAGCTCCCCAAGCTCAAGTCCGCGACTTCCACGAGCTACTACGACCTCGACACCGACCATGAGATTCCTTTCTATGGGACTCTAGAACCCGAGGAGTACCTCGAGTGGGAGCGTTTGATGGACGACTACCTCAAGCTACATCAAGTCCATCCTGAAGATCAAGTGAAGTGCGCCACAAGAAACTTCCATGACTACGCCTCGACATGGTGGCTTCACACACCTTCGGGGAGCTACAAGATGACTTGGCCCAAGACAAAGAGAGCTTTGCAGCGAGAGTTCGTGCCTCCAACCTACACGGAACAACTTCGACACCACTTGGAGAACACCATCCAAGGATACAAGTCCATCGACAAGTACTTCAAGGAGATAAAGATTGCCTTGCGACGAGCCGGCGTGGACGACCCCATTTCGATGAAGTTCCACTTCATGATGGGATTGAACAACGACATCTCCAAGACTATCTTCCTCGAGAACTACAAGTCCCTCGACGACTACTACATTGGTGCTCTCAAGGCAGAACAAGAACTCATGAAGGCCAAGGCTTCTCCACCCCAAGCACACTTCACGGTGACCAAGCTCTACCACAAGCATGAGGCTAGTACCACCACGATGTCCAAGCCCGACGAGCTCCAAGACAATGCTCCCAAGTGCAACTAAACCGCCATCCCTCTTTGTGGCATTGATGATGCCGAGTCTACTTCGACTCTTTTTCAAGACGGTGCAATGATGATTACGACTACGGAGACCTTCAAGGACCAAGCTTTGGAGGTGAGCAACAAGGTGGTGAGCAAGGATGATGCTTCCATCTTAGGAGGCGAGAGTGATGATGTGCCATCTTCGGCCTTCATCCACGACGACGATGACGAGATGATCGCGCATGGGATTTTCCATTCGGTCATGGAGGAGAGTGATGAGGTGCCATCTTCGGCCTTCATCCACGGTGATGATGACGAGATGGTTGAGCATGGGATTTTCCCTTCAACCACGGCGACGTATGATGACTTGAGTGACTTGTGCCACCATATTGAGAGTGAGAGCAAGTTCACCACTAGCCCCACATATGATGAGTTGCCACAATTCCCATGTGAGGAGAGCCACAACCCCCACCCTTGAGTGAGATGAGTGACTCCACCATATGTGACATTGAGTGCACCTACTTTGAGGGAGTGAGTGAACCACCATATAGAGAGAGAGTGATAGTTGATAGGTCTTGTGAGGTCATTTGCATTTCTAACAACTTGACCTCTACCTCTATTGTGTCTTCTCATTTGGTGCTAGGTCCCATTTATGATGACGCACCGATCCTTGACGACTTCTTCCTCACTTTGGACAAGACAATGGCCATGGTGGAATATGATGCACCCCCCACATGGTTCCATCAAGATGAAGATGACCACCATTTGGTCTTTCCCACCTCACCTACACCACTTGAGTGGAATGAACAAGGTAACATAGGTGAAGGTGATGCTCTAGTCCCACTAGTGGACATTCTTGACATCGATTGCTTGCATGATGTTGATCCACCTAGTACCATGCTTCATGCTAGTATGATTTCACCATGCAATGATTTGCCCATTTATGATGAGTATGATGATTCTCATGCGGAGTCTATTAGTTGTGATGCCATGTTACATAGGATTTCTTGTGACAATTCTTTAGGTCACATCATGCTTGATAATCTGCTTGACTTGTCATATGCTATGCATGAGATCAACCATATGTCTTATTTGCAATCTCTTCATAGTGACTATGCATATGCCATTAAAATGAACCCAATTTTCACATATGGCATAGATGACAAGCCCATGGTTATTGGCATTTGTTTTCTTGTGATGATATTGATATGCTCCCTTTGCATAATTTATCTCATATGCCATGCCATGACCACCTAGCTGCGGATATGCATTGTTTTGGACGTTGTCCATTTTCTCCATATGATGTTTCCAATATTGCTCATGAGGAGACCCACATAGTTTCCTCATACATGTTAGGAGATTTTGATTCATCCTATCCATTACATGATCCCAATACTTGTGTGCACCATATGCTCCCCATGCATGAACATGATATTGATGGGCCATATATTTGTATGCTCAATTTGTGTCCCCATTGTGTCATACATAATAACTATTCTTTCATGATGGATGACATGTTCTTATACCATGCATCAAATTTCTTTGAGCAATGCTTATCTTGTGCTAACTCACATGTGCACATACATATCATGATGGATGATGTGTACATTTACCATGCACATAATTTTTTCGGTTTGTGTCTCTTTTGTGTAGGTACCCATGAATAGTTGTCAACCATGCAATCCCACGAGTTGACAAAACGAGCTCTAGAGAGCAACGATGATTTGGGATCCCATGGATTGTCTTTCCCACCGCTCTCTTCACGCAAAGACTTAGCGCATTTCTTCTACATGGCCCTCACTTGGCTATGGGTTGTTGTCCATCTTGCCATGTTCACTTTGCATGATATGCTCATTACAATGCCTTTGCCATGCATTTGTGACCCATGCTTTGCTTTACACATGATGATTGACTCTCATACTTTTAGGTGTATTTGCAAGCTTGGTGGAGATATTCACTTGTTGTTGCCATGTTCCATTTGTGACCCATCCCTATGATGATACTTTCATCTTGCTTTGTGTTCGTCCTTGTGATATGTCATGTGCATTGTCTATGCCTATTATTTGCTCACATGACATGATTGCCATGATTTACTCTAGTGTGTTTCATCTTCGCTCCACTAGTTTGCACGACTTGATCTCTATGCTTGCTCGTGTTGCATCACCCATGATTCATACTTACTCATCTCATGCGGTTGATGACAAACATCTATATGCTTTGCACATGATTCATATTGTTTCTTGTAATATATCTCCATGTGTTGCCTCTCTCATGCTAGATGATTTGCCATGTATTGAGTGCAATGATGCATTTAGCCTTGCTAATGAGATTGCCCCCATAGCATTTTCACCTATTATTGGAGATTTTGACATAATTCTTGTGAAGCATGCTTGCCTTCCTTCTTTGCACAATATGCCTAGTGCCATGAATATAGCCATTGTTGCGTCATATTGTTCATGCACTTGTTCTACTAAAGGTTATGTGCAAGAGATGAGAACCATCATGATGGATGATGTGTTTCTCTACCATGCGCATACGCTCTTTGTTTTGTTGTGTGCATGTGTAGGATACTTGGACTTCATCTCAACTTCCACTTCACGTGAGTTGACAATTCGAGCTCTTGAGAGCGAGCCTCATACATTCTACCATGACTCGCTTCTACACTACATTTGCTTGCGCTTCGGCATTGTGAAGAATGCACAAGGACATGCCTTCAAGGTGACATCTTTCTTGATCATGGATATTGCGGATCATACTACTTGTGTTGCTTGCACCGTGAGACTTATTGGTCATCTTGGACCACTTGATTGCGCACTTGCTAGAGATCTTGCTTTGACTTTGCCATTTTCACATTCCCATGCATCATGATATATATGCCTTGTGTGTTGCATCCAATTCTTGGATTACTTGCTCCTATCATATGTTTGGTTGCAACAATGTCACTTCTTCACATATGCCATGTCCCATTGCTTGTCTCATGCTTGACTTGATTGCCTCACGCATGATGAACAATTGCTCTTTATATTGTGTTGAGTGCTACACTATACTCACTACACCCTATGTACGTTATGTTTGGATGGTCTTGCACTTAACCCATGTGTTTAGACACTTCATTTTATTTGGTGTTGTGAATCCTTCATATGCCTACCATAGACCTTTCATTGAGCAATTTGTGAATGCTTGCTATGACCTCGAGGTAGATGCTTACGATCTTGTCACACATATTTGCATATCTACCTCACATTTACATGCTTGTTCCCATGATATTTTTGCTTGTTCTCGATTGATATGCTTACATGCCATGTCACAATCCTTTGTCACACCCTATGCTATGCTTGATGACAACACTTGTTTGGCGAATCACCTCTTCAATGCTTGGTTTTGCACTAACGCTAACCACATTTCTTTTTCCAAGTGTTTGTTCTATTTGCTCCTTTTGAAGGAATCACAAGATGGTGCAACATTGGAGAGTGCCCATTTAGAGCTACTAGACGATGAGTGCTTGGTGGTCGACCACTTCGACAAGGCACCGCCATCTCTTTTCCAAGGTGATTTGTTTTTCGATCCGAGGTCGGATCTTTTCCAAGGGGGAGGGGATGATGCGGAGCATCCTATGGACATCACCATGTCAAGAGTCCGTTTGGCAAGTGACACGTGCGACATCTACTTTGCATACACAAAGTTGAATCATCTCCTTTACACGTGCTCACTTGACCCCTTCGAGGATGGTGTACTACTTGACATTTCTCCCGTGGGCATGCATCGGTATTGTCGGAGCTTCACGGATGTCAAGGAGGAGTGCAAGCGCCAAGGAACACCTACACCATCCGCGAGGGAAGCATGGAAGAGAAGACGGAAGAAAGGAGAAGAAGAAGACGGAGCGGCTGTTGGAGCCAGGACGGACGTCCGGACCGCCGTCCGGATCATCTGGGCTCAGCAGGATCATCCGGACCCTCTCCCGGATCATCCGGATAACTCGCAACCGAAGACACCCGAAGGCCTCGTGTGAAGCCTGATCATCCGGGCCCCCTCCCGAAGCATCCGGACAACGGCCGGATCATCCAGACCCCCATCCGGATCATCCGGGCCTTGCCTGCATGCAATGTTTCGGGCCGAGGCCCATGTACCCTTTCTGCCCCCTCACTTACCCCTTTGCCCCTTGGGCTATAAATAAACCTCCTCCACCTCCTTTCTAGGCAAGCAATTATGATAGCTCATTCTTTGGTGAGCTTTTCTCCTACCTCTACTCTTGAGAGAGAGAGAGATTACCACTCCCATGGAGTTCAAGACCTCCATGTGAGAGGATCCTGCGGGATATCATCAAGACCCCCTTGCGGGAAGATCCATCTAGGATACCATCAAGACCTCCTCTTGGAGATGAACCTTACCTTGTATCTTTCCCTTCGTTGTTCATGTACCTTGTAGATCTTGTGTGTTTGATTGTCTAGTGGATGTGTGATTGGAGTTGTTCTTGAGTGTTTCCCCTTGTGATTTCTCTCCGTTCTTCCACGTGTTCTTCGTGTTCCTCATAGGGATTCGCTCCAATCATGAAAGATCGGCCTCTAGGGTTCTACCCTACATCATTGCTCCTCCCGCCACTAGTGCAGAGTCTTGTGATACTAATGTCCCATTGTTGAATCTTGTTATGAAAGATTAATTTTCCGGTACTCCTAGTGAGGATGCTGTGTCCCATCTTAACACATTCGTGGAATTATGCGATATGCAAAATAAAAAAGATGTGGACAATAATATTGTGAAGTTGAAACTATTCCCATTTTCTTTGTGAGATCATGCAAAAATTTGGGTTTCTTCTTTGCCTCGCAATAGTATTGATTCTTGTGATAAGTGCAAGGATGCTTTTATTACTAATTATTTTCCGCCCGTGAAAATTATTTCCCTTAGGATGCAAATCATGAATTTTCAGCAACCTGAGCACGAACATGTTGCGCAATCTTGGGAAATAATGAAATCGATGCTAAGAAATTGTCCTACTCATGGTTTAAATCTTTGGATGATCATACAAAATTATTATGCGGTATTGAATTTTGTTTCTAGAAATCTTTTATTCCACCGCGGGTGGTACTTTTATGAAATTACTTTGGGTGAATCCGCTAAATTTCTAGACAATGTTATGGCAAATTATTCACAATGGCATACCGAAAGAGCTCCTACTAGTAAAAAAGTTAATACGGTTGAAGAAATTTCCTCTGTGAGTGAAACAGTTGATGCTCTTATGAAATTGGTTGCTAATAAAAGTGCTTCTATTAATTTTAATGATGTGCCTTTGTCTACTTTGATTGAGCAAAATAGTGATGCCGTAGATGTGAATTTTATCTCTAGAAACAATTTAAATAATAATGCTTATAGAGGTAATTTTAATCCTAGGCCTTTTCCTAGTAATTCCTCTAATAATTATGGTAATTCGTATGGTAATCTTTCTTATAATAATAATAGGAACACCTCTGATCTTGAGAATAATATTAAAGAATTTATCAATACTCAAAAAGTTTTTAATGTTGCGATAGAAGAAAAGTTGAATAAGATTGATCATATGTCTAGAAGTATTGATGGAATTTCTCATGATGTAGAAAATCTCAAGATGACATTTTTTGTGCCTAAGGTTGACGAATCAATTAAAACTTTATATGTTTCTATGGATGAAAGTAAGAAAAGAACTACTATGCTTAGAGCTAAAAGAGAATTTTTAGAAAAAGCGTTTTCTAGTGATTGCTTTCATAAAAGTGATGAAGATCTTAAAATGATTGGTGTTTCTTCTATTAATCCTTGTTAGTAAAATTAAGGTTGATAATAAAGGGACTGGAGAGGAGTCAACTCTAGCTAGAAGGCGCCCCGATAATTTGGAGGGTGAAAATCTTGTTGAGAAAATTGATAAAAGTGGGTTTGGAGAGGTCAAAACTTTAAGTAGTGATGTGCCCACTCTTTTGGATTACAAAGACTTTAATTATGATTACTGGTCTTTTATTGATTGTATTTCTTGTTGCAATCCATGATAAATTCACCCCATGCTTATGAACAAAATAAAGCTTTTACTAAATATATTGTTGATGTTATGATGAAAGCTTTAGAAGAAAAGTTGGATTAGAGGTTTCAATTCCTAGAAAATTACATTATGAATGGGAACCTGCTATCAAAGTCAAGATTAAAAGTTATGAGTGTTTTGCTTTATGTGACTTGGGTGCTAGTGTTTCTACAATTCTGAAATCTTTATGTGATGTGCTTGGTCTTACCGATATTGAATTCTTTAAATTTGCACTTGGCGGATTCTACTATTAAAAAGTCTATGGGAAGAATTAATGATGTTCTTATTCTTGCAAATAGGAATTATGTGCCCATTGATTTTATTGTTCTTGATATTGATTGCAATCCGTCTTGCCCAATTATTCTTGGTAGATCATTTTTATGTACTATCGGTGCCGTGATTGATATGAAAGAAGGCAATATTAAATTTCAATTTCCACTAAGGAAGGGTATGGAACACTTCCCTAGAACTAGAATTAAGCCACCATATGAATCAATCATGAGGGCATCATATGGATCTAGAAACAAAGATGACAATACTTAGATCTTTGAATTATGCCTAGCTAAGGGCGTAAAACCTTAACGCTTGTTGGGAGGCAACCCAATGAATAAAATTTATTTTTCTATTTTCCTTCCTGTTCTTGAGTGTTTGCACAATTATGCCACTGTTATGATTGTGTTTTTGTGTTTTAGTTAGTGTTTGTGCCAAGCAAAGCCTTTGGGATCATGTTGGGTGATAGTTGATTTGATCTTGTTGAAAAACAGAAACTTTTGCACTCAGAAAAACAATTTTCATAAATCATAGAAATGTGATTTTGCTCTGAATTTTCTGTACAATATTGATATATGAATTGCCCACGTTTTCCTAATTTGTCAGAATTTGTGGAGTTACAGAAGTATACGAAGTTCTCTCATTACTACAGGTTGTTCTGTTTTTGATAAATTCTGTTTTATTTGCGCTGTGTGCTTATTTCGATGAATCTATGGTTTGTATTGGAGGGTATAAGCTATAAAAAAGTTGGAATACAGTAGATATAATGCAAAAATAAAATATGAATGGGTTTGCAACAGTACTTATAGTAGTGATTTGCTTTGTTACACTAACGGGTCTCATGAAGGTTTTGTTGAGTTTTGTGTGATTGAAGTTTTAAAGTTTTGGGTGAGATCACGATGGATGAAGGAATAAGGAGTAAGAAGAGCCTAAGATTGGAGATGCCCATTGGCATCCCAAGCTCTTATCTAGAAGATAAGCAAGCAACTAATCTCGGGGATGCCCGATTGGCATCTCCTCTTTCTTCTAGCGACCATCGATATTTTAGTTGGAGCTATATTTTTATTCGTCAAATATCATGAGTTTTGCTTGTAGCGTCTTGTATGATATGAGTATTTGCTTGTTTGCTTTTTATTTTAAGTCATGAATCCTTTCTAGACACACCTATTGAGAGAGCCAAAATTATGCTATGACTTGTTAGAATTGCTCTCTATGCTTCACTTAAATCTTTTTGAGCTTTGGAATTGCTCTAGTGCTTCACTTATATCTTTTTTAGCACGGTGTGATTTATTATTTTTGAAGAAATGCTCTCACACTTCACTTAGATTTATTTGAGTGTTAGTAAATTTTTAAGAAATTCTCTCTTGCTTCACTTAAATTATTTTGAGAGAAGAAAATTTTTATGCTCATGTTCTTCACTTAGATTGGTTTGAGTTATAACACATGAAACTAGTCCCAAAGTGATAGATATTCAAGAGGGATACAATAAAAACTTTCATGACGATCATTGGACAAAATAAACTTGATTCCTTGTAATAGTTTTGCGATATGTTGATATAATATGATTCATGTTGATGATTAATTATGCTTTAGTAAGAATATTGGTGTTAAGGTTTGTGATTCCCTATGCAAGAATGAAAGTCAATAGTTATGCAATGAAATTACATCCTACTTGTGGTGCTTTATTCAGTGTTAGTTATGCTTAATGCTCGCTTATGAGATTGTTCGTTTCTTGGTTGGATGCTTCTCAATCTTTTGCTAGCCTTCATTTGCACTAAGTATGATCACTACTTGTGCATCCAAAATCCTTAACCCAGTTTGCCATATGAGTCCACTATACCAACCTACATGCGGTATTCTTTTGCCGTTCTAATCAAATCTATATGCGCCATCTCTAAATTTCAAAATAAGTTTCCTTTTTGAGTGCTTGTACCGCTCATGAAACGGTAGGGAGTGGCTGATATTATTCCGTGCTAGATGTGTTATTCTCAAGATGAGTGTTTATTCACTTGTCATTGCACGAGAGTATGGCAAAGGTATTAGGGATGCCCAGTCCCAAAATGAAAAATGAATTTACTTTATGTTGTCAAATAATAAATTCCTTGGAAAGTGTTGGTATGCACCTCTACAAATCCCTACTTCCCTCTACGAAGGGCCTTTCTTTTAACTTTATGCAATTTTTATTTTTATTTGAGTCTCCACCTTCTCTTATAAAGCACCAACTAAGGGGCACTATGATTGTACTTGAGCATTGGGTGTAGCTAATATGCGAGTGTGTTTCATGAATGGATCAATGATTGACCATAATGGGCTAGGGATAACTTGCTTTAGTGTTGATATTTTTGAACGACATGGTTGCTTGTTGATATGCTTGAGTATTGAAATCTTCATGTCAAAACTAGACTATTGCTTTGAATCATATAGAAGTCCAAATGTCCATGCTACAAAGAAAATAATATGTCATGAACATGTTAGGCAGCATTCCACATCAAAAATTCTGTTTTTATCATTTACCACTAGAGCACGAGTAGGAATTAAGCTTGGGGATGCTGATACGTCTCCAACGTATCTACAATTTTTTATTGTTCCATGATGTTATATTATCATTCTTGGATGTTTTAAAATCATTTCATAGCATTTTTGGGACTAACCTATTGACATAGTGCCCAGTGCCCAGTGCCAGTTGCTGTTTTTTGCTTGGTTTTTTACTTTGCCGGAAATCAATACCAAACGGACTCCAAACGCAGCGAAACTTTTTGGTGATTTTTTTCTGGACCAGAAAACACATGATGGGCCAAGAAAGTACTTGAGGGGTGCTCCGAGGGGAGAACAACCCACCAGGGCACGCCTAGGTTGGTTGTGTCCTACTAAGTGGCCTCCCGCGGCACCTCTTTGCTCTATAAATACTCCAATATTCCAGAAACCCTAGGGGAGTCAACGAAAATCAATTCCATCCGCCGCAAGTTCCAGAAACCACATATCCAATCTAGACACCATCACAGAGGGGTTCATCATCCTCATTGGTGCCTTTCTGATGATGCGTGAGTAGTTCATTGTAGACCTACGGGTCCGTAGTTAGTAGCTAGATGGATTCCTTTCTCTCTCCCTTGATTCTCAATACAATGGTCTCTTGGAGATCTATTTGATGTAACTCTTTTTTGCAGTGTGTTTGTTGGGATCCGATGAACTTTGAGTTTATGATCAGATCTATGTTTTATCCATGAAAGTTATTTGAGTCTTTTGATCTCTTATATGCATGATTACTTATAGCCTCGTATTTATTCTTCGAATCTTTGGTTTAGTTAGGCCAACTAGATCGATTTTTCTTGCCATGGGAAGAGGTGCTTTGTGATTGGTTCGATCTTATGGTGCTTGATCCTAGTGACAGAAGGGAAACCGACACATATATATCGTTGCCATTAAGGATAAGAAGTTGGGGTCTAATTCCTACATGAATAGATCTTGTCTACATCATGTCATCGTTCTTATTGCATTAGTCCATTTTTCCATGAACTTAATACACTAGATGCATGCTGGATAGCGGTCGATGTGTGGAGTAATACTAGTAGATGCAGGCAGGAGTCGGTCTACTAATCTTGGACGTGATGCCTATATAATGATCATAGCCTGGATATCATCATGATTATTTGAAGTTCTACCAATTGCCCAACAGTAATTTGTTTACCTGCTGTATATTATTTTTCTCGAGAGAAGCCACTAGTGTAATCTATGGCCCCCGGGTCTCTTCTTTATCATATTTGCCTTCGAGATCTATTTTTATTTGCTTTTATTTTTAGATCTGTTAATCCAAAAACACAAGAATACCTTACTGCAATTTTTATTTATTTATTTATTTTATCTCACGTTCCCACGAGATCTATTTATCCAATCTACTACAATTTTACCTATCCTTTTACCCGTGAGGGATTGACAACCCCTCTCTTACGTTGGGTTGCAAGTATTTGTTCTTTGCGTGCAGGAGCTGTTTACGTGGTGTTGCGTGGTTTTTCTACTGGTTCGATAACCTTGATCTCATCACTGAGGGAAATACCCACCGTAGCTGTGCTGCATCATCCCTTCCTCTTTGGGGAAATGCCGACGTAGTTCAAGCCGCATCAGCCGCCGAGCCGTATGTGTGCTAAACTCAGAGGTGTCACACGTGCGGTACTTGGATCGGATTGGATCACGATGCGAGTACGACTACGCCAGCCATGATCTCTAGATCATTAACGCTTTTGGTCTACAAGGGTATGTAGATACCACTCCCTATACATCTCCTAGATTAGATCTTGGGTGTTTGTAGGATTTTTTTTGGTTTTCATGCTTCGTTCCCCATCAGTGGCATCATGAGCTAGGTCTATGCGTAGATGTATATGCACGAGTAGAACACAAAGTTGTTGTGGGTGTTGATGTTCAAGTTGTCATGGATTCGGTGGTATTGTGGGATGAAGCTGCTCGGACCAACCTTACATGTCCTCGCACATGAGAACGGTTCCATTATTTGACATGCAACTTGTATTGCATAAAAGTGGCTTTGCCGGTGTCTATCTCTCCCACTTTAGTTGAATCTGATTTGATGAGGGCAGACCTTGTAGAAGGTTAAAAGAAAACTTGTATATCACTATTGTGGTTCTGTGTAGATAAGAATAGTTCTTATAGTTTGCCCTAGCAGCCACGTAAAAAATTGCAACAACAAAGTAGAGGACGTCTAACTTGTTTTTGTAGGGCATGTTGTGATGTGGTATGGCCAAAACATGATGTGATATATGTTGATGTATGAGATGATCATGTTTTGTAATAGGTTCACGACTTGCATGTCGATGAGTACGACAATCGGTAGGAGCCATAGGGTTGTCTTTAATTTATTGTATGACATGTGTGTCAATTCTTAAACGCCATGTAATTGCTTTACTTTATCGCTGTGCTTTAGCAATAGTTGTAGAAGCAATAGTTGGGGATACAACCACGTGACGACACCATGATGGAGATCATGGTGTCATGTCGGGTGACGATGGAGATCATGTCGGTGCTTTGGAGATGGAGATCAAAAGCACAACATGATAATGGCCATATCATGTCACATATTTTGATTGCATGTGATGTTTATATTTTATGCATCTTTTTTTGCTTAGGACGACGGAAGCATTATAAGATGATCCCTTCACTAAATTTCAAGATAAATGTGTTCTTCCTAAGTATGCACCATTGCGAAAGTTCGTCGTTTCGAAGCACCTCGTGATGATCGGGTGTGATAGAATCTAGGTTCGCATACAACGGGTGTAAGCTTTTACACATGCGGAATACTTGGGTTAAACTTGACGAGCCTAGCATGTACATACATGGCCTCAGAACATGGTGGACCAAAAGGTCGAACATAAGTCATATAGTAGATATGATCAACATGGAGATGTTCACCACTGATGACCACCCCATCTCACATGATGATCGAACATGGGTTGGTTGATATGGATCGTGTGAACACTTAGACATCTTAAAGGATGTTCATTTAAGTGGGAGTTCTTTAGTAATTTGATTAACTGAACCCATTATCATGAATATAATATAAAGTCTTTGCAAATTTTATGTTGTAGACCAATGGCTCGCGCTGTAGCTCCACTGAATTTTAATGAGTTCCTAGAGAAAGATAAGTTGAAAGATGATGGAAACAACTCTGCAGACTGGGTCCCCAATTTGAGGATTATTATCACTGCTACACAGAAGGCTTATGCCCTTAATGCACCGCTCGGTGCGCCACCACTTCTAGTGTCTTCTATGGATGTTGTGAACGTCTAGCAGGCACATTTTTATGACTACTCGATAGTTCAATGCACCATGCTTTACGACTTATAAGTGGGGCTCCAAAGAGGTTTTGAGCACCACGGAGCATATGAGATGTTCCAGGAGCCGAAATTGGTATTTCAGGCTCACGCCCGAGTTGAGAGGTATGACGCCTCCGACAAGTTCTTTAGTACTAAGATGGAAGAGAACAGCTCCGTTAGCGAGCACGTACTCAAAATGTCTTGGTACTTCAACCGCTTGAATCAGTTGGGAGTTAATCTTCCAGATGAAGTAGCGATTGACAGGGTTCTTCAGTCACTGCCACCAAGCTACAAGAGCTTCGTGATGAACTATAATATGCAAGGGATGGAGAAAACAATTCCCGAGCTCTTCACAATGCTTAAGGCTGCGGAAGTAGAAATCAAGAAAGAGCATCAAGTGTTGATGGTCAATAAGACCACCAGTTTCAAGAAGAAAGTCAAGGGAAATAAAGGGAACTTCAATAAGAATTGCAAGCCAGTTGCCGCTCCTGTGAAGAAACCCAAGGCTGGACCCAAACCTGAGACTGAGTGTTTCTATTGCAAGGGGAATGGCCACTTGAAGCGGAACTGCCCCAAGTACTTGGAAGATAAGAAGGCTGGCAACATCAACAAAGGTATATGTGACACCCCGAGAATCATGCTACCTTACCTCCACACTAATGATGCCAAGTCACCCTGATTACTAAGCTAATTTTCCCGTGATTGAAAACCAATTCAGATTCAAATTTAAATTGCAAGTCAAATATTTACATATTCAAACCGCAAAATAAAAATGTTAGTTGGGTTGCCAATATTCACTAAGGAATTTTCATGCAGATACAAACACCATTTGATATATTTAAATGCCCCAAAGATTTTCAAACTAGGACCAACAACTTTAAATCAAGCCATTTCATTTTAAATAAATAGTTAAGCCATTCAAAATAAATTCTGACTTGGTGGGCTAGCTCAACACCTTTCCTACTATTTTGTGCCAAGTTTCAGTTGCAACAAAATTCATTTAGCATAGCAAGGTATTGCAAAATAGCGGAGAAAATACAAAACAAAAAAAGAATAAAATAAAAGCTAAAAGTCTACTGTGCACTTGCGACCTGCTGCTACAGGAGCCTGTCGAGCCCACCTACCCCCTTTTCTTCCTCTTGTTCACCAATGGCTGGGTGGCCGCCGTTGGACTCCCGCGGCCATGGATGGCCACGTGTCGAGCATCCAGCCACTCCCTGGTGTCCTACAAGTGTCTGCTGTCGATGCTCTTGCTTTTGTTGCTGCCTACTGATGCTTCTACTGCCGCCGAACGCCCCACACGCCTGCGCCATTGCCGCCTGCAGCCGCCTCCGGCCTGCCTTCACCTGTCGTGCCACCTCCGGCCTCCCGTGGCCTCGCTGCTACCTCTACGAGCCACGCCTCTGCCCCCCCCCCCCCCCGTGCTCGCCGTGCTCCGCCCGCGGCCTTTGCTATTGCTGCTAGCTCCTACGCTGGCTACTGCCACTAGCCTACCACACCTCTGCTGCCCGCATCCGCAGTTGCCGCTACCTGCCGGCTGGGAGTCGTGGCCATCGGCACTCTCTGCCGTGCGTGTGCGTGTGCCTGCACAGCCAAGGGTCGATTGTGCCACTGCCAAGTGGGGCCGGCTTAATTAGATTAGGATTAGATTAGTTACTTAATTAGATAGATCCCCCACTGAAATGTGGCCCCGTGCTAATATACCTAATTAGGTCAACTAATTAAACTCTATTAATAAACCTATGCCACTGACATGCGGGTCCCACCTGGCCCAATGACAAGTCAATGGTTGACCTGTCAACTTCTGACTGGGTAGTTGACCGGACGCTGTCAACCGCTATTGCAACTCTGCGTGCACTGCACCGGGTGCACTCAACCCATTCTGCCTGCTTGTTTAATTCGAATTTAATTAATATAATAGTTTTAGAAAATATTTAAACTTTGGAAATTAATATAAAATATTCTATAACTCGGATGGAAATAATTTATATATGAAAGTTGATCTGAAAAATCTAAAGAACCCGTTTATGCAATACGTTCATCTGTCACATTCCCCTAGCATGCTAAACATGAGCCGTCCCCTCTCTTTCATTGTCCGGAATCTGTCAAATGCCGGTAAAAGTACTGTTAGGTCAACCCTAGAACAATGTATTGCCATGTTATGATTTGTTTGCTTTATATTTATTGTTTCTTCCCCTCTTCTCTCCGGTAGAACCTGAGACCTCTATCAATGCCACTGTGATCGTCTACCTCGACGGTGACCCTTCCTTCTCGACAGAGCTTCCATGCAAGCAAAACCCTGTTGATCATTCCGATATCGCCCATTCCATTCTCTCTCATGCTTGCATTAGATTTTGCTATTGTATTTGATTGCTCCTATTCTGATGCATAGCCTGATTTTGTAACCTACAATTGTTACCTTATCTGCTTATCCCAAACTGCTTAGTATAGGTTGGTTAGTGATCCATCAGTGATGCCTCACCTTGTCTCTGTTGCCCCCGCTGTATTACTAGGTGACTCGATCAACGTGATCGACGTCCAGGGCCTGACACGTCACCTCACGCCCCTTTAGTTGTATGGCTCTGCAGAGCTACTATCCAGTGACGAGGGTGATACCTCGTAACCCACTCCTGATGATAACTATGTACTATAGCTATTCGGTCATGGTCATCGAGGGTGATTCCTCCTTCAACACTCCCGATATGACTCTTTCGTGCAACACCTCAAGCATGAGCCTCGAGGGTGATTCCTCCAAAGTTCACCTTGATGATTACATCAGGTGGAGTCCATTGAGGGTGATTCCTCAGGTATTCCCCCTTGGTGTTTTGGACACATGGTTACTTTGACTTCACCACAGAACCATGTTGAACTCGGGTCGGCCCTGAGGGGTACCCGCGAGTTGATGTACAATCTGGTTGAACTGGAGGGTACCCGTGAGATTTCTATGTGGCACGGCTGGGCATTATGGGCCCTTGCTATAAGTCCAGGAGATGGGGCGACGGGCTCACATGATCGCGAGTCTCTGCTCGTTACCACGCGCTCCCAAGAAACTAATGGGTTTGGGTATTTGATCTGAGTTGGCCACTGTCCTATACGCACTAACCGCTACGTGGGACAAGATATGGGCAACCAACGTCGTAGTATCAGACGAAGCTTTCCAACGTCAGCAACTGAGCAGCGCGCGCCGGGTTGGACCGCATGAACCAAACGCCTTTGTAATGGAGGTTGCCAGGTCTGCTCACTGGTCTCCCTCGCAACATGCAGGAGTGCAAAGGGCGATGGGTCCAAGTCCCATGCGTGCTTAGGATGTAGACCAGCATGTTGGCCTCTCCGTTGAGCCTAGGTAGGGCTACGATGTGTTGATCTTCCAAGGCAGGACATGACACAGGAAAGTGTGCCCGGCTAGAGGGATCGAGCGTGTTGGGTAATGTGGTGCACCCCTGCAGGGAAGTTTATCTATTCGAATACCCGTGTCCACGGTAACATGAGGACTTGGAGTTGTATCCCGATCTTTACAACTAGAACTGGATACTGAGATCTGGAATGAATATGATGGCTCCGGGATTGCTTTCTCACAGGCAGTCGAGAAAGGATCACTGGGCGCTAATGCTACAACATGCTTGCTAAGTATAAAATGTTATTCTGTACTCTTCTAAATGCTGCAAGATGGTGGCTTTGAGAAGATGCTAGTCTTTGATAGGCTAGGCTTTCCCCTCTATTCTGGCAATCTACAGTATAGTCCACATATGCCTGAAGTATATATGCCCTAGAGGCAATAATAAAGTTGTTATTTTATATTTCCTTATTCATTATAAATGTTTATTATTCATGCTAGAATTGTATTAACCAGAAACTTGATACATGTGTGAATACGTAGACAAAACAACATGTCCCTATTATGCCTCTTCTAGACTAGCTCGTTGATCAAAGATGGTTAAGTTTCCTAGCCATGGACATGAGTTGTCATTTGATAACGGGCTCACATCATTAGTGGAATGATGTGATGGACAAGACCCATCTGTTAGCTTAGCATAATGATCGTTCAGTTTTATTGCTAGTGCTTTCTTCGTGTCAAATATATATTCCTAAGACTATGAGATTATGCAACTCCCAGACACCGGAGGAATGCCTTGTGTGCTATCAAACGTCACAACATAACTGGGTGATTATAAAGATGCTCTACAGGTTTTTCCAAAGGTGTTTGTTGGGTTGGCATAGATCGAGATTAGGATTTGTCACTCCGAGTATCGGAGAGGTATCTCTAGGCCCTCTCAGTAATGCACATCATATGAAGCCTTGCAAGCAATGTGACTAATGAGTTGATCATGGTATGATTCACTACAAAACGAGTAAAGAGACTTGCTGGTAACGAGATTGAACTAGGTATGAAGATACCGACGATCGAATCTCAGGCAAGTAAGATACCGATGACAAAGGGAATAACTGTATTGACATTGCAGTTCGACCGATAAAGATCTTCGTAGAATATGTGGGAACCGATATGAGCATCTAGGTTCCGCTATTGATTACATAGTTCTCGAACCCATAGGGTCCGCATGCTTAACGTTCAATGACGATTAGTATTATATGAGTTATGTGTTTTGGTGACCGAAGGTTGTTCGGAGCCGGATGAGATCACGGACATGACGAGGAGTCTTGAAATGTTCGACAGGTAAAGATTGTTATATTGGAAGGTTATATACGGACACCGGAATTGTTCCAAAGAGGTTCAGGGATTTTTCGGAGTACCGGGAGGTTACCAGAACCCCCGAGAAAGTTAATGGGCCTCATGGGCCATGGTGGAGAGGAGAGGGTAGGCCACCGGAGGTGGCGCCCCCCCTTGCCAATCCAAATTGGACAAGGGGTGGGGGGTGGGGGGGGCGACCCCCCCCCTTTCCTTCTCCCTCTTCACCTCTTTCCCCTCCCCCCTCTCTGTAAAAAGGAAAAATAGAGGGGGGCGAATCCTACTAGGAGTGGAGTCCTAGTAGGACTCCCCCCTCCATGGCACACCCCTGCTGGCCGGCCTACTCCCCCTCCTCCTTTATATGGGGGCAGGGTGGCAACCCAAAGGCACATCGATTGTTTAGCCATGTGAAATGCCCCCCTCCACCGCTTACTCCTCCGATCATATTGTCATAGTGCTTAGGCGAAGCCGTGCATGGATCACATCACCAACATCATCATCACGTCATCGTGCTGACGGAACTCATCGACTCCTTCGTACCTCTACTTCATCAAGAGTTCGAGGGACGTCATCGAGCTGAACGTGTGCAGAACTCGTAGGTGACGTATGTTCGGTACTTGATCGGTTGATTTGAGAAGACGTTCGACTACATCAACCGCGTTAAGTTAACACTTCTGCTTTCGGTCTACGAGGGTATGTGGACACACTCTCCCCTCTCGTTGCTATGCATATGCTAGATAGATCTTGCATGAGCCTAGGATTTTTTTGAAATTGCATGCTACGTTTCCCAATAGTGGCATCCAAGCCAGGTCTATGCGTAGATGATATGCACGAGTAGTACACAAAGAGTTGTGGGTGGTGATCATCATACTGCTTACCACCAATGTCTTATTTTGATTCGGCAGAATTGTTGGATGAAGCGGCCTAGAGCAACCTTACATGACTGCGTTCATGAGACTGGTTCCACCGACTGACATGCAACTAGTTTTGCGTAAAGGTGGCTGTCAGGTGTCTGTTTCTCCAACTTTAGTTGAATCGAATTTGACTGCGGCCGGTCCTTGTGAAGGTTAAAACAACAAACTTGATAAATCACCGTTGTGGTTTTTGTGCCATAGGTATGTACGGTTCATGCTAGAAGCCTGTAGCAGCCACGTAAAACTTGCAACAAACAAAGTAGAGGACGTCTAACTTTTTTTTTGCAGGACATGTTGTGATGTGATATGGTCAAGACATGATGTGATATAAAGATTGTTGTATGATATGATCATGTTTTGTAAAAGTTATCGGCAATTGACAGGAGCCATATGGTTGTTGCTTTATTGTATGAAATACAAGCGCTATGTAATTGCTTTACTTTATCACTAAGCGGTAGCGATAGTCGTACAAGCAATGGTTGGCAAGACGACCATGACGCTACAATGGAGATCAAGGTGTCAAGCCGATAACGATGGAGATCATGACGTTGCTTCGGTGATGGACATTATGAGCACAAGATGATGATGGCCATATCATGTCACATATTTTGGTTGCATGTGAGGTTTATCTTTTATGCATCTTATTTTGCTTAGTACGGTGGTAGCATTATAAGATGACCCCTCACTAAATTTCAAGGTATAAGTGTTCTCCTCGAGTATGCACCGTTGCAAAACTTCTTCGTGCTGAGACACCACGTGATGATTGGGTGTGATAAGCTATACGTTCAAATACAATAGGTGCAAGCCAGATTTGCACACGCGGAATACTCGGGTTAAACTTGACGAGCCTAGGATATACAGATATGGCCTCGAAACACTGGAGACCAAAAGGTCGAACATGAATCATATAGTAGATATGATTAACATAGTGATGTTCACCATTGAAGACTATTCCATCTCACATGATGATTGGACATGGTTTAGTTGATTTGGATCACGTATAATTTAGGTGACTACATGGATGTCTCTAAGTGGGAGTTCTTAAGTAATATGATTAATTGAACTTAATTTATCATGAACTTAGTCCTGATAGTTTTTGCATATCTACGTTGTAGATCAATGGCCCGTGCTACCATTCCTTTGAATTTTAATGCGTTCCTAGAGAAAGATAAGTTGAAAGATGATAGCAGCAACTACACGGACTAGGTCCGTAACTTGAGGATTATCCTCATTGCTGCACAGAAGAATTATGTCCTTGATGCACCGCTAGGTGTACCACCTGCCCCAGCAACTGTAGACATTGTTGGATTCTATGGTAGGGTGCGTCGACTGCAAATTAAAATTTTCCTACGCGCAAAACAACCTGGAACATGCTATGGGAGATGGATCACAGTTCGTTACCACTAGACGTGCAGTGTCGTGCAGCGGAAGAAGAGTTGGGGTAGCGTGTCCGTGTGGATTGTCTCCTCCTTGTCTGATCTCCCTCGAACACCCGGTCTTCGAATCCCTCGTACAGGTTCGCCAGAGCGGTGCAAGTGCACCGCCTCTAACGGTATCCGCGCGTACAGGAGGAACGTCATGCGGCAGACTACTAGGTCCGATCACACAACCGGTGGCGAGTGGAGGTGGCTATTCACAACACATGCAAACCCTAGTCGCAGCACCGAAGTGATCAACCGCCTGAGTGTGCCGCACCTCCACTTTATATAGCCGTCCGTCACGGGCTCAACACTTGGGCCTCGCACGGACCCTAAAGCCCACAAGTCTACCCGGCCACAATCGAATACAGCTCGGATCACATCCGACCAGTGTCCTCGGATCCGACCTCGTAGGTTCCTTCCCTTAAGCGCGCAACCCCTTAGGTTCAAGTCGGCTCGGTCGCAGTTCGGATCACCTCCGACCTGCACCGTTGGTAGCGGCCTCTAGCAAGGCGTGTCGACCACCAAGCAGACTATGAAGCTAGTCAGGCGAACCTATACAACGTGTCACACTTCTATTCCCTTTGCCGCATGATATATGTTGTCGGGCTCAAGGCGAGTCTGTCATCCTTGTGGTAGCCCGACCTCTTTCTCATTCCAGTGATACCGACCACAAACTGGATTATCTCATGATCCTTGTTGCATGGCCATGCTTATCCTGGTCGGTTCACACGAGGGGCCCAGAGTACATCTCTCCTGATTGGAGGGGCAAATCCCATCTTGCTCGACCATGTCTCGCAGCATGGGACTGGACAAACCCAAAACCTACCTTTGTAACTACCCAGTCACGGAGTAGCATTTGGTCGGCCCAAAGTAAGTCTGTCACCATCCCGAGTACATGCGTCCCCTCAGGTCTTAGGACATAGAACATATGTTGTACTAGAGACTCACAAATGACATATCGCTGCGTCTCATAGTTGCGTCTGTCCGACTCGGACCTTATCTCGAGTCAGATCCGACTACGTCGAATCCGACCAGACCTTTCCAAGTCCATATTATCCGGTTTGCATCCAATGCTCCATGGCTAGTGAGACCGAGCCATCGACCGTATCATATGCTAGTCTAGTCGGCTGCGCGTCCACACAGCCCTTTCGACTAGGGACCTTTTAGGACAGTCATCATACAATGCATAGTCCCACAAACAAGTCACGTACTTGCTGATACACATCATTAATAATGTCCAAGGACTATCTTTATTCATATACACATAGGAAATATCATCATACATGATTGCCTCTAGGGCATATCTCCAACAGTCTCCCACTTGCACTAGAGTCAATCAAATAGACATCGAATGCCCATAGCTCTAACGTGCCCCTCATGCTTGGGTTGTGGAAGTGGCTTAGTCAACGGATCTGCAACATTTGCATCCGTGTGAATCTTGCATCACTCTACATCACCATTCTTTATGATCTTTCGTATTAGGTGATATTTCTGATCTATGTGTCTGACCTTGTGGTGATTCCTCGGCTCCTTGGCTTGTGCGATGGCACCAGAATTATCACAATAAAGGTCCAACGGTTTCACCGAGGCCGGGAAAATACCAAGATCATCCAGAAAATGCCGGATCCAAACACCTTCCTTCGCAGCTTCACAAGCCGCAATGTATTCGGCTTCTGTGGTAGAATCAGCCACTGTATCCTGCTTGGAACTCATCCAGTGCACTGCCCCTCCGTTTAGGACGTACACGAATCCGGACTGTGATCGACAATCATCTCTATCGGTTTGGAAACTAGCATCAGCGTAACCCCTTACGATGAGCTCTTCCTGACCTCCATAAACTAGGAACATCTCTTTAGTCCTTTTCAGGTACTTCAAAATAGTCTTTACCACTGCCCAGTGACTCTCACCTGGGTTGGCCTGGTATCTGCTTGTTAGGCTTATTACAAAAGCAACATCAGGCCTTGTATATATCATGGCATACATGATGGATCCGATTGCCGAGGCATACGGAATCCTACTCATCCTGCTTCGCTCATCAGATGTCAAAGGACTCTGAGTCTTGCTTAGCCTTATACCATGTGAGAGTGGCAAGAACCCTTTCCTCGCCTCACTCATGTTGAACCGCTTCAACACTTTATCTATGGCCATGCTATGGCTTAAGCTGAGCAGCCTCCTTGATCTATCTCTATAGATCTTAACGCCTAAAATATACATTGCCTCACCAAGGTCTTTCATCGAAAACTTGCCATTCAATGACTGCTTGACCGAGTTCAGCATTGAAACATTGTTCCCGATCAGTAGTATGTCGTCCACATACAAGATCAAAAACACTATCGAGCTCCCACTTAACTTCTTGTATAAACAAGAGTCCTCTTAGCTTTTGATGAAACCGAGACCAATGACGACCTCATCAAAACGAATGTTCCAACTCCGAGATGCTTGCCTCAACCCATAGATGGATCTCTTGAGCTTTCATACCTTACTAGTGCTAGTCGGATCGACAAAACCCTCGGGCTGTATCATATACACGTCCTCGGTTAAATTTCCGTGAAGGAAAGCCGTTTTGACATCCATCTACCATATCTCGTAATCGAAATATGCAACTATAGGTAGTACGACCCTCACCGATTTCAGCATCGCTACCGGCGAGTAAGTCTCGTCGTAGTGAATTCCTTGAACTTGTCCATAACCTTTAGCGACAAGCCGAGCTTTGTGGATATGAACATTTCCATCCACATCGGTTTTCTTCTTAAAGACCCATTTGTAACCAATGGTAGTTACGCCAGGTGGCGGATCAACCAAGTCCCAGACTTGATTCTCATCCATGGACTTTAACTCGGATCTCATGGCCTCCAGCCATGCCTCGGAATCTGGGTTCACCATCGCTTCCGCATACGTGGCCGGCTCGTTGCTTTCTAGCAACAATACATCACGCACTCTGCGTAATCTTTCCGACCTCCATGGTTCCGGTGCCGCTTCCACTACGGGTTCCCTAACTGACTTTGGTATGATCTCATCACCAGTCGAGCCGTCCCCGAGTGGTGTTGCTTTCTAGCAACAATACATCACGCACTCTGCGCAATCTTTCCGACCTCCATGGTTCCGGTGCCGCTTCCACTACGGGTTCCCTAACTGACTTTGGTATGATCTCATCACCAGTCGAGCCGTCCCCGGGTGGTCCTCGAATTTCTTCGAGTCGAACCGTCCTCCCACTGGCCTCCCGACTGAGAAACTCTTTCTCAAGGAAAACCCCGTTCCGAGCAACAAACACTTTGTTCTCTTCTCGGTTGTAGAAGTTGTATCCCAAGGTTTCCCTCGGTTATCCCATGAATATGCATTTATCCGATTTAGGTGTAAGTTTGTCTGACATAAGTTACTTGACAAATGCTTCACAACCCCAAATCTTTAGAAAAGACAAACTGGGACTCTTCCTGGTCCACATCTCATGTGGTGTCTTGTTTACGGATTTTGATGGTACCCTATTAAGTGTGAAAGCTGCAGTTTCTAGAGCGTATCCCCAAAATGACAAGGGTAAAACCGATTTGCTCATCATAGACCGGACCATGTTCAACAAGGTCCTATTCCTCCATTCTGACACGCCGTTTCTCTGTGGCGTACCTGGAGGTGTGAGCTGAGGTACTATACCTTGACTTTTCAGATGATCATCAAACTCCTGGCTCATGTACTCACCTCCACGATCAGATCGCAGAAGTTTTATAGTCTTGTCGAGTTGATTCTCAACCTCATTCTGAAACTCTTTGAACTTTTCAAAAGTTTCCGACTTGTGCCTCATCAAATAGACATATCCATATCTACTCAAGTCATCGGTAAAAGTCACGAAGTACTGATAGCCACCTCTGGCAGTTGTGCTCATTGGACCACACACATCACTATGTATAAATTCCAATAGCTCGGATGCCCTCTTGCAACTCTTTGCGAAAGGAGACTTAGTCATCTTGCCGAGAAAGCATGATTCACATGTCTCGAACGACTCAAAGTCAGACAAAGTTAGGAGCCCATCATCATGGAGCTTTTTCATGCGTTTTAGACTAATGTGTCCAAGCCGGCAATGCCAGAAGTATGTCGGATTTATGCCTCTTGACATTCTCGTTATAGATCGGTTCCTGTTCTAGATTAAATATAAATAGCCCATTAACAATGGGTGCATAGCCGTGGAACATACCATTCAAAAATATCAAACAACCATTGTCCTTTAAATTGAATTCATAACCTTGACTCGTCAAACATGAGGCAGAAATAATGTTCCGACTAAGTGCGGGAATGTAATAACAATTATTCAATTCCATAATGAATCCAGAAGGAAGCTGGAGCTGCATCATGCCGAGCTCCAACGCAGCAACTCTTGCTTTGTTGCCGACCCTGATGTCAATCTCCCCTTGTGCCACACGCCTAGTTCTTACCAGCCCCTGCATCGACTTGCAAATATGAAAAACTGATCCCATATCAAATTCCCAAGAGCTACTAGGTATGTCGGCAAGGTAAATGTCTATAACATATGCAACAAGTGTACCTTTGCCCGAAGAAGCATTTCCGGCCTTCTTGCCATGCTCTACAAGCCACTTGCTACAGTTCCTCTTCTAGTGACCAGTCTCCTTGCAGTGATAGCAAACGGTCTTCGAGTCTGTTCCAGACGTCGGCGCAGCGGCGGAGGTTACCGTCTCCGTGCCCTTTGCCTTAGCCTTTTTCTTGGACCAACTCTTCTTGAACTTAGCCAATTTCTGCACCATCAACACTTGATGCGTGCCTTTCTTAATATCCCGCTCTGCCACTTTGAGCATCCCATGCAATTCAGTGAGCTACTTATCCATGCCATGCATATGATAGTTCTAGATGAACGTCCCATAGCTGGGCAGAAGAGAACCCAGAACTGCATCTGTAGCAAGCTCACCCAAGAGCGGGAAGCCCAACCAATCTAAAGCTTGCACATATCTGATCATCTTGATCACATGTGGGCTCAGTGGATCACCTTCCTTCAGCTTGCAATCCATCAAGGATCGCCAGACGTTGAACCTTTCCGTCCTAGCCTGTGTCTGAAACATGCTCTTGAGACTCTCGATCATATCGTAAGCCTCAACATTTTTGAAATGATGTTGCAAATCGGGCTCCATACAAGCCAGCATCAAACAACTGATCTCCGTTGATTCATCAACGAGTTTCTGGTAGGCATTCTTAGTTGTGGCACTAGCATTATCGGCAGGTTCCTCTGGAAGTGGATCCTCTAGAACATGTTCCTTTTTATCATTCTTGAGAACAATTCTCAGATTTCTATACCAGGTGGTAAAGTTTGTTCCATTCAGTTTATCCTTTTCCATAATTGATTTCAATGCAAAGTTGGGTTGAGCAGGTGGTGCCATTGATCTACAACAGAAAATATGCAATCACTAAGCAATGCGTTTATGTAGAGTAATTCTAGCCTAAACAGAAATACTCCCACTAAAGTCAGCATCCCTCCACAGACTCAGTGATTCAGGATCCGACTAGCGCATGTGACTAGTGAGCTTTTAGCATCACTGCTAGCCAACATATCTTCCGGTAAGCAACTCCTTGCTAATCGCATCTCTATAGGACTCCTGTCGGTCGGGAAGGTATCTTATACCCCGGCTTCCAACCTTCTTTGCCACAAGGCCCAAAACCGTTTTGATAGCCTTGTCAAGTTAACCTGATGCAGTGCATGTCCATGTCCGATATGAACCCTTCAGTTCAAGGACACCCAGCAGCACCCCAATTTTATGAGCCCGCTACTAGACGTACTTGACATACGATGGTGCAACATCGGGAATGGCAATTTACTTGATATTCATGAGGGATCTTTCTACCATTCTAACATGCATAGAAACAAAGAAGCATAGCAATCACAAATAAACACATATTGTGAAATAGTATGGCTCCTTCATGGATGTTCTTCCAGGCCGGCTCCGACTCCGATGACCATCTAGGAACTCCATCTTGTTTGTCACGCCGAGACGCCAAACCACCAACCTGATCTCTATTATCCAACTACTACAACTACTAATGAATTTTACATAGAGAATCACGAGTCGACACGCATGTCGGCGTTCTGGGAACGGGGGTCCCCAGACTTGCCTGCCTGCGGCCTGTGGCATGGCTCAAGCGGAGGCCCAGTGTAGCCCAGCTTCATCAGCTCAAGCTCAAGACCCTCGCGAGGGGCCAATCCTCGTGGGGCGGACGACAGGAAGCTTCCTCAGGAGCAGCCTCATCAGTCGGGCTCGTGAGGAGGCGGAGAGATCAAGGCAGGGTACCTCGCGAAGTGCCCTGGCGCAAGCCATGACGATCGAGACCAGGCGGGCGCCGACCTGTGCAGCATCCTTGTTTCCCCTTCGGTGCAAAGGGGCAAGCACATGCCAAGGCATCAGGCAAAGGTTACCGTTTCGGTGCAACAAGACCAAGACCAGCGGAACGGCAGGATGGAGGTCACCGTGGAGCCCAGGACGACGTCACCGTCAGAGTCTTTGGCAGTCGAAGACCAACTTTGGTCAGGATAAGTGTACTAGATGTTCCCCTTCAAAATGGCCAATTGTTGGTGCCCTTCCCGCTCATTATTTGGGAAGAGGCCCAGGGCCTCCCTCTATAAATAGAGCTAGCTACCACAGAGTAGAGAGATGAAGACGAGATTTCGGGTAGATTAGAGGGAGAGAAGCGACTGAGCTCACCCAAGTAGTTCATCGCACAAGCTCAAGAACATCCCTCACGAGGTTGTTCTCCCCTTATATTGTTCTTCATCAGCCCCTGAGGCACTCCACCACACCACACACTGGAGTAGGGTATTACACCACAATGGTGGCCTGAACCACTATAAACCTCGTGTCTCCTGTGTGTTCATCTTTCTAGCTTAGATTCCTTGCGAGGCTTCAAGACGTGAGTTGGTAGGAGAGAGATCTCCACGCACACCCAGAGTTCGAACCTCAAGGGTCTGCCGGAACCCGAAATCCAACATTTGGCGCGCCAGGTAGGGGTGCGCCAGAATCCTTCTTCCACCACCTTGTGTTTTGTCGTCCGTCGTGCCCATGTCTGATGCTCGCCGAGCCCGCGCTGAACGTCGGGCTGCTCTCGCGGCCCATGTCGCCCAGATGGCCCCCGTTGGCGGGTCTCCCCGTCATTCCCCATTGCCTGCCGCCCATGCTGCCACTGGCCCGGCAGGGAACGAGCAGCAGGCGTCATCGCTGCATCCCTCGGTGCGGCAAGAAGGCCGCACCGCCACCCCGTCGCTGACTCCAGCGGGCTCGTCATCGCACGCTCATCGCGCTCCTGCAGAAGCGCATGCCGCGTTGCTCTTGGTATGTGAGCTCCTGCACTACTGCCCGTCGACGACTTCTACGAGGAGAGGCTCGCTCGCATCACCGAGCTCGTCAGTGCCGCAGGGGCTCCCCTGCGCCGTCTCTTTTGCTGCATCGCCCTCCGTTCTGCGCGGGCAACGCAGCTTCAGAGGCACCTGCACCGCCTCCTCCTCAAGAAGGCACCCTGGCTCCAAGGCGTGCAGCCCCTGGACGAGACCCACCGCGTCCAGCGCCCGCGCAGCAAGAAAAGAGCTGCCAAGAGGTCCCTCGCCCACAAGAAGGTGCTCGCGCGCTCCCAGCGCTAGCACACCATGACTGCACTCTTGCTCTAGCATGCCAAGACCCCGCGCCGCTGCTGGCGGCGGCGCGCGGAGACCTCCAAGATCAAGCCCTTCATCACCAAAGGCCCCTTGTAGCCACTACAGGCTGTCGCGCCTTCACTGCCGAGCTGCGCAGCCTGGCCTGGCCGGGCAAGTTCAAGCCAGATCTGCCTCCACGCTATGACGGTACTGCCGAACCTGCGGAGTTCCTCTAGCTCTACGAGCTGGGCATCGAGGCGGCCAACGGGGACGAAAAGGTCATGGCGAACTGGTTTCCTATGGCGCTCAAGGAAGGCGCCCGCACCTGGCTCCTAAACCTGCCTCCCAGCACGATCTCCTCCTGGGACGAGATGCGCACCCGCTTCATCGCCAACTTCCAAGGCACTCGCGACCGGCCCCCGGCCATCGAAGTGCAAAGGAGCGGTTGTGCTCGCAGCGGAGCCAGACACAAAGCGAGGCAGGGATCAGCCGGAGTCTTCCAAGGGCAGCCGGTACTGCGTGTACCACGACCTTCACACCCATAACACCAACGAATGCCAAGAGCTCAGGGCTGTGTGAGATGGACGTATCGGCCGACGCCCAGAGCGCAACGATCGGGGCTATGGCCGAGGAGGAAGAGGTGGAGGACGATGGGAAGACCGTGGCCCTCGCCAAGGGTGGCGTGACCGACCTCGCGAGGACCGCTGGCAGGACCAGCCTCGCGAGGGAGGTTGGAGGGATCAGCCTCGTGAGGATCACCCGCAAGGCAACGCAGGCCTCCCTCCTCTGCCACCACCACCAAGGAGGAATGAAGAGCAGCATCAGGACGAGGGGGCTAGGGGCTTCCAGGAGCCGCGCGCAATCGCTTGCATCCTGGGCGGAGCTCAAGCCCCAGCCTCTCAGTGCATCTTTAAGCAGTTTGCTCGCGAGGTGAATGCCGTCCTTCCCAAGCTTGAGGCCACGCGCCCTCTCAGGTGGTCCACATGTGCCATCACGTTCACCTCAGCGGATCAGCTGAAGTGCGCAGCGACAGCTAGGGTCCTCCCAATGCTCTGTTCCCCAGTCATCAGCAATGTGCAGGTCACCAGGACCCTCGTCGATGATGGAGCAGGACTCAACGTCCTGTCCGTCAAGACGTTTAACAATCTCCAAGTGCCATATGATCAGCTTCGGCCGACCAAGCCTTTCTCAGGAGTCACTGATGGTTCCACTGTTTCGATAGGGCAAGTTCGCCTTCCTGACACCTTTGGACAGCGCAACAACTACCGCACTGAGCTCATTGACTTCGACGTCGCCCACATTCGCCTGCCGTGCAATGCCATCCTCGGGTACCCAGCTCTAGCCAAGTTCATGGCAGTGACTCACCACGGATATAACGTCCTCAAGATGCCAGGAAGTGGTGGGGTCATCACGGTCCCTTGTGAAGAGAAAGATGCAGTGTGCTCCCTCGAGCGCGCCTTCCAGGCCGCGTCGATCGAAGACCCAGACACCAAGAGTGGAAACCTCCCAGGAGCAGCCCCCAAGAAGAAGAAGATATCACCTGGTTCAAGGCCTCAGGAGGCAGGCCCCTTCGGAGGCGTCACGCCAGGATCCACGCCCGTTCAAGGGGCGCCACCCTCTGTCGCATAGGGAGGCGCGCCCAATGCCTTCCTTGGGCAAGGCTCGGGGGCTCTCTCCTGGAGGGCCACCGACTTTGCCAAGGTCATGAGGGAGGCGCTTGGGCACCACTTGGAGGCGTGCTTCCAAGCACATTTCCCTCATTAGGTTTGAGGCAAGGAGGGCCAAACCCTCAGGAGTTCATCCCAAGGAACACTCAGGAGCTTCAGGATTCAAGAGTCATGCGCGGCAGCCACCGCTTACCTGTCGTAGCCCCCCATCCATGTGAGGATGGTGGGCTGCACGTCTGCATTGACGTGCCAAGGCTCAACCGAGCCGCATCTCAGGAGCGCCTCTGGCCCTCGTGCGTGGGACATTGCGAGGGTCCACCTCACAGCTACATTCGCATGCCTCTCGGCCTGCCGAACGCGGCCGCTGCTCATCAGCGCCTGCTGAGGAGCATTCTGGAGGCTCAGAAGGTCAGGCATCGCACGGTCCTGGCAGAGATGGAGATGGTGCTCGAGAATCCGCTTGTGCACCCAGAGCCTCCCGAGGCTCCTGGTCCCGAGGGCTCGTGAGGATCAGCTCCTTCATCCCCATCGTCAGCTACTCCGACCCTCGCTCGGCAAAAGTATCAGGTGACTTCGTTTTTAGTTTTTGCTTCAACTGAGAGCGCCCCCAGGGCTGCATCATTCCCAGGTCGCGTGGGTCCGTCCCTGTGGCATGTATCCGTTTTACTTATGTTCTTTGCTTACCTTGTTGGGGGCGCCCCTCGGGCTGCATCATCCCCAAGCCGCTCGGGCCTGACCTAGTGGCGTTTGCTTTTACCGCATCTATCTAAATGGATTTGCTCCTTCATGATTGGCCTGCTTGTGATAATTCGCCTGCTCGATTGACACCTACCTTTGGAGCCGCTTGCTCTGGCATGGTGCTTGCGCATGGGTCCGTCCCTGCAACACCGACAAATCTGAGTGGCCGAGCTCTGGCCGCGGCGGCCCTGCATAGCGCCACCTCACCAGGCCCTCAGTGCCCCAATTACTCCCTCGGAGCGACCAATGGTTGGATGGAAATCGTGATGGCAGACCCTGTTTTCCCTCGTGATTGGTATGCAGGACCCGCTTCAGGAGTAACGTTGGGAGCGTCGCGAGCTTTCTCTCCCTCCCTCCTACACGATCCGCTCGCGTGTTAAAAGGGGGGCTCCTGAGCATCGCGGCTCATGGGATCCTACTGGCTCTCCAGCCCTCACCCCTAGCCTCGACCCACGGCATGGCGACCTGTCAAACCAGTGGCGGCTGAGATCGCTCGAGGGCCGCGACCTGAGGATGTAGAGCATGAAGGAAAGTGTAGGGAGGAGGGAAGAAGCTTGCGAAGGCCTAACCTAGTGACACCCCAGCCATGCAAAAACTAAATCGACTCAACGCTAAACCCTCTCCTACTGCAGCTCTGTCACGACAACGTTGCCTGCCTTTCTCACCCAGCGGAGGCTGCTTGAGCGCTAAAGGGGACCTCCTGAGCATCGCGACTCAGGGGCTCTTACTGGACCTTGGGCCGCTCACCTCCTGGCCTTGACCACGGAATCACAACCTGGCATACCAGCGACAGCTGAACCCTGCCTGGGGACCGGGACCTGTCGGCATAGAGCATCAAGCCCTCGTGAGGAAAGAAAGGGGGAGCCGAGCCGGGAGAGGACTAGCATCTCGCATCAATTCATAACAAGGATAATATGCACAAAAGACATGGCAGACGCCTTACATACCCCCACGGGGGTGACATTTCGATTCCTCGCAGGGAACAAAAGATGCTAAGGAGCGATAACTACACGCGCCTCCGCAGGGGACGCCATCATCATCAGTGGGTCATCAGGCGCCGGCGCCAACCCCCTCCAGATCAGCAGCGCTGACGGCCTGATGCAGTTGCCCTGCTCCGGGCGCAACACGAGCTCGGGGGCTCGGGGCTGTCATCGCTCGTCTTCGGAGTCGTGAGAAGCGCAGTAGAGTTGCTGGACCCTCTGGCTCGTCCGCTCCTGCGTGAGGAGCTGCTAGGGAAGTAGTTGGCAGGCCTGGTCCTCGCCACTCCGATGCCCCGGCCACCTTCCTTGGGGCAGCACTCCAGCCGGCGCCCTTCCGCGTCGAAGGCCTTGAAGAGCATTAGGGAGGCGCCGTCGTATTCCAGATGAATCACGAGGGCGCCCCCCGTTCGGTAGACCCTGGCGATCTCACCCCAGCCTCGGGTCATGAAGACCTTGCCCGGGGCGACAACCTCGAGCTCCGCCTCGGTCGCGGGGGTGCTGTAGACGGTGTGCTGCAGCCAGAGCTCCCGAGGTCCCCTCGGCGGTATCTCGAAGGTGAAGGAGGGAGGAAGGCGGATCCAAGATCGAGGAGGCATGGCGGCATGAAGCACAAGCTCGCGATAAGAGCCCTCAGCATGAACTCCAAGGGGGACGACACACACCGCCGTAACCCGCCAGCGTCGACGGCGGCCCCGTCAGTGTCGCTCGGTGCCTTCTTTTCTAGGGCCCTAGATTCGGGTGTACAAGGGCAGTGGAAACCCGGTGGTGGCCGCTCGTACCAAGGCCTCGACGCCTCCTGACGAGCACCCTCATCCCGGCAGCAGAGGACTGGCCGCTTCTTCAGCGGGAGCGGGACGGGACCCTCTCGGGGGGCCTTTCCCTTCTCTTCTGCAGAAAACCGGCGCATCGGCGCCATTGTCGTCAAAATGGAGGAGGAGTGAGGAAGAAGAGGCGAAGCAAGGAGAGATGGACTGGAAGGGCTCACGCCATTCTGTACTTATAACCGGAGGAGGCCAACCATCGGCCTCCACGATCGCAGGTAATCATGACCCATTTTTGCATGCAAGGACTTGTCAAGTCGCACGGTTGCCGAGGCATCATGGGGAAGCGGAGACGCCCACGTCCAATCAATCGCCACGCGGCGCCCGAGGCCGCAGGCTATTGGGGCCCGCGGCGCTTCGCACTTGCCCTTTCGCTTCTCTGCGAAGACAAGTCCGGGCGCGCCTTGGGCCCGGGGGCTACAGTCGGTGTTCTGGGAACGGGGGTCCCCAGACTTGCCTGCCTGCGGCCTGCGACGTGGCTCAAGCGGAGGCCCAGTGCAGCCCAGCTTCATCAGCTCAAGCTCAAGACCCTCGCGAGGGGCCAAGCCTCGCGGGGCGGACGACAGGAAGCTTCCTCAGGAGCAGCCTCATCAAGCGGGCTCGCGAGGAGGCGGAGAGATCAAGGCAGGGTACCTCGTGAAGTGCCTGTGACACAAGCCATGACGATCGAGACCAGGCGGGCACCAGGCGGGCGCCGGCCTGTGCAGTGTCCTTGTTTCCCCTTCGGTGCAAAGGGGGCAAGCACAGGCCAATGCCTTCGGACGTACGGCATCTTCGCCTACTTCCCACGTGTACGCCTACATCGACTTCATCAAGTCCAAGGCGACCACCTACAAGCGAGGGCGACACTTCCATCTTCGGAAGCCTCTCAAGGAAGATGGCCGAGCATGGGAAACTCCCTTCGGTCATGGAGACGAGCTACGAGGTGCCACATCATATGGACCTCCAACAACAAGACGGCGACAAGAATGTCGAGCAAGGGCCATCCCCTTCGACTACGGCGACAAGCGCGAACCTCTTCAACAACATGAAGATGGTGCCCATATTGGACTCATACTCCAAGTCAAGCTACGCGACCGCGCATGTAGACATTTGCACCTACACCTCTCTGACACCCACATATGAAGAGATGCCCCAAGTGCCATGTGAGGAAAGCCACCACCATATGAGTGACATGAGTGACTCCACTATACATGACATTGAGAGCATTTCCTATGAGAGGATGAGTGTGACCACCACTAGCCCCACACATAAGAGCATGACACACATCCTATGTGAGGTTGAGCGCCATTTGAGTGACTACACTAATCATATGAGTGAGAGCATCCTTGAGGGAGTGAGTGAGCCACAACACTTAGCGAGTGAGATAGTTGACACGGCATGTGAGGCCACTTTGATTTCTAACGACTTAACCTCTACTCCTAGTGTGTTTTCTTCTTTGGTGCTAGGTCTCCTACATGACGACATACCTATCCTTGACGAGTCCATCCCTCCAATGGAGACGACGATGGCCATGGTGGACGATGATACACCCCCACATGGTTCCATCAAGATGAAGATGACAACGAGTGGATCTTCAACACCTCACCTACAACACATGAGCGACACTCCGAAGGTAACATAGGTGACGGTGCTTCTCTTGTCCCACTAGTGGACTCTCTAGACATCGATTGCTCCCATGATGTTGACCCACCTATTCACATGCTTCATGCTAGTGAAACTTCTTCATGCCTTGACTTACCTATTTATGATGAATATGATGACGAGCATGTTGAGTTGCCTAGTTGTGATGCTATGCTCCATAGGATATCGTGTGAAAATTCTATTGGTCACTTCACGTTTGATAATCCTTTAAACTTGTCACATGCCATACCCCTCCCGGTGAACGGGATGCCGTTTCAACCGTAGGTGGTAGAACAGAAGGCCGTTTCCTCCGTTCTGCGGTACACCAGGCCTCGTTTCGGTTGTTCCATCCAAGCTGGTTGGCTCCCGATGAACATGACGCATTCCGTTGCTTCTCGATGAACACGACGATGCAGTTTTTCCGTTCCGACCCAGCCGGTTGGCTGCTGACGAACAGGACACCGTCGCTGCTCTCCGCTGCCTCTCCATGTACACGAGCCCTTGCCATACGTATGCGTGAGTAGGCATTCGAGACCCCGCCCGTACGTATGTACGTACGTGGCCGTATTTACTTTCTTGCACCCTGGCTGTATGTACGTGTACACGATGCTGACGGGACTGCGTGACATGCTACGTCCACACCTCTACTATGACACCTGCCCTTCCTTGCTCGGCCATGATTCATCGCTGCAGCCAGCAGACAAACTGGTCGACCAATATGTATGTACACGTTCACTACCAGAATGACAATGCTACATATGCTTCGACCAGGTGGGTCCTGACAGTCAGGGAGGACAAAGAGGCACTTCCTTGCATGCGAAGTTATTGCTGGTGGGTCCCAGCTGTGAGGGGGAGAATCATGTTTCCCCCGTAATATGGACGCACTTCCTTGCGTGCGAAGATGTAGCTGGTGGGTCCCAGCAGTCAGGGGGAAATGTTTTTTCATGAAATATAGTGGCTCGTCCGGTGGGTCCCTACTTTCAGGTAGATGAATAATTATTTTACGCGTAATAAGGTTGCACTTCCTTGCTGCGGTCGTGGACCCATCTATCAGCCTTTCCATGTACAGTACTCTTTCGATGGAAGTTGTTCCTTGACCACATTGACCACGCCGCGCTGAGAGCACCAAGGCGGTGGACGGAGGCGAGGCCTAGGAAGGGGATGGCGTGGGGCCGGGGAAGATGCGATAGTGGATGCCCACGCGGAGAGGAGTACGAGGGTTGACTGGTTCAGCTATGATGTGAGGCCGCCGTGACAATAGAATAACATGGGTTGTGGATGAGTAGAGGGATGGCCTGGCCAGAGGTTGGAGTAGAGTGGGGCGATGAGGACTGTGCGGCAGCAGAGCCGGAAACAAGAGGCAGGAGCAGGGGGCACGACCGGCGTTGGTTTGAGCGGCTGGAGCAAGAAGACCAGAGGTTGAAGAAGCACTACGGCCGTTGGATGGACATCATACGGTCACTGGAGCTAGAATCGTTCATATTGACTAAGTTGACAAAGCCCTCCATCCGCATCAACTTAGTAGGCCCACAAGTCATCCTTCCACTATGGTGGGTCCTAGCTAGCAGGGAAGTATTCATTTGTTTGTGTAATGACCACGCCACACCGAGCGCATCCAAGGTGGTGGACGACAGCGAGGCCCCGAACAGCAATGATCCGGAGATGGGAAGATGCGGGAGTGGAGTCATAGACGAAGAGGTGTACAAGGGTTAGCTGGTTCTTGTGCGGCATGGTTCGGTAGTCGGTGGAGAAGAACAGGAGGTGTGGAGGGGTGGAGGGATGGCCTGGCCAGCGGTGGGGTAGCGCTTCACAGCGAAGCATGCTAAGCAGTGCTGCTAGCAGCAGGAGGCGGGAGCAGGTGGTATCAGCGGCACTGGAGGAAGAGGACGAGAGATTGAAGATGGATGCCGGTCATTGGATGTAAATCCAAAGGCTATCGATGTCAGAATCATTTGTTGACTAAGTTGACAACGACTTGCGTTGGCTTCGACCTATTGGCCCACATTTCAGCCTCCAAAAATGTGGCACATATTCAACCCATTTTTAAAGAATTTACTATCCATTTGATATTTTTTGGGAATTACAGTCCATTTGTTGGGCTGGGTGAATAAATAATGTAGCGTCCATGCGACCCTTTTTTAAAACTACAAACCATTTTCACTTGCTCGAAATACACGAATTTGCATGGCTAGGTGAACAAATAATGTAGCGTCCATGCGGCTCATTTATTTTTCCCTAAAAAATTATAGCCCATTTGCACTTTCTCGAAATACATGATTTTGCTGGGCTGGTTCTAATTATAATGTTGGGTTGGGTGCGGCAATGTTATCAAAAAATAAATAGGGGCTGAGTATTTTGTTATAAATATATTGAAATAATAAGTGCTTTATTATTACATTGGTCCTCAAATCTTACCAAGCTTTTGTACACAATCATAAGGATTTTCATTGCCTTAATGTAAAAAAATCCAGGATTTTATTATTAAAAGATTATTTTTATAAGTTAATAAGATGTGGGGTATTGTTTCCTTACATATGTAAGTATCTGTTAAATATATGATGACAATGACAATAATATATAATAACGTATAAAATAATATAAATATATATAATATAGTTAGAAGGGAAACATAAGTTGGACCTGGCGTTCCTATTCTTTTATAGAAAAATAGAATAGACCTGTGCGTTTTCTTCAAAACAATACATAAGTTGGGATGCGGATGTTTCAGGAAAAATAAAACCTAGGATGGGAGGTCCATAAGCCGGTCGATACGTGACAACCTTCAAGAAAATACAAACCGGCATGTCATGGGCTGCATATCTTAAAAAACAAAGCCTAAACGGGGCAGCCCACAACCCAGCTGGTACTTGCTGGCCCACTAATAATAAATGATACATGCCAGCTCATCGGCTTCATTGTAAATTTATCTCCTTTAGTAACTGCGTTCAAGCACCTAAAAAATGTAACTATATTGACAAACCCATGGGCCCCATCGTCAGTATAGCATTAGGAGGAAGTAATTTTTCAATGAGGCACTTGCTTGCGTACGGCCATAGACGTAGTGGGTCCCGACTGTCCGCCTCTCCATGTATAGTCCTCTCCAGATTCCTCTCATTATTCAGCATGTTCACAACGGCAGGCAGCGGTGCCGCGCGAGCGCACAAAGGCAGAGGACGAGAACGAACCACCGGAGCCAGGGAAGGCATGCTAGAGTAATGGTAGATGGTGTGCCTTATTTCTACCGAAACAACTGAACCAACCCAGTGGCCAAGTGACACTACCCGACTGTTGTTCCGCCCGGGTTCGATTCCACCTAATACAGTGAAAATATCTCCAATTTTTTAGCCTCTGCCATTATTGACATGTGGGTCCCCATTGTCATCTACGCACACCACGTCTAACACTTGCCAAAACTTTGTCCCTCGTTTTCTCTATTTTTGCACACTCGACATTATGTGGGCATTAAGAAAATAGCATATCTTTTTGACTGTGCATCATATGAAGATATGCTATGCATGAATGTTGATCAGCATGATGTTAACTGGCTGGTAGTTCCATTTTTTACCATGAATAAAACTTCCAACATGTTGTTATCCCCGTTTGAAAAGGGCATGTTAATATAAATGCTCTGCCTCTGAAACTTGCAGTTTCTTATCTAAAACTGGAACTTGCAGTGTCTTCTCTGAGAATCACATTAACCACACTTTTTTATAAAACTACATTTCTTTAAGTGCTAAAAATAGACCTCTAGAATTCATAAAATACTTCATATGCTCAATACTTCATTTCTGAAATTCAAAAGACATTCATATCTGAAAGTACTCTCAACACAAAACAAAATTCACAACCTGCACTGACAACCCTAAGCTCCTCCTGACAATTCACAACCTGCCCAACTATTGGGTTGGGGGCAGTCCCCTTCTATTCCTCAGCGGCAGACAACCGCCCCGTGAGATGATGTGAACGGCAAGGGAGAGGATGGCGGGGAAGTGTCATCGGGCCAACTGCTTTTCTCCTCTTGTAGTTGGATTCGGTCGAGAAAGACTCCACCGACTCGCTCTGGCACGACAACCTCACAAATGGCACCATGTAGATGCTCGATCCTTCAATCTCTTGTGGATGCTCCATCTTGGATCGATACTCCCACCACCGCTGCTCATAATCGGATTCGGTGAATCTGTTTGCTCCATGGCCCAGAGGAGCAGCTCTATGTACTCCCGCGTGACTCCCTTCGGGAGTATCGTCGCCTTTTTGCTCTGTTGTAGATATTTGGCCATCGATGTTGCCATTGCCGCTAGTTGTTCCTTGTTGTCAAACCAAGGCTGTATCTCCAACATCATAGCTAGCTTCACAGGGTCGCCATACGCGATCCTCACGAATCGGTTATACACCTCCATCGATCTACTTCTCCACAGCAACTTCACTCGCCGGCGGTGGTTTTTGAATGGAAGAGGACAGGAGCGGCACTGGTTTTGGATTCGAACGGGAGAGGAGCGGCGTTGGTTTTGGATTGTAACAGGAGAGGAGGGGCGGTGGTTTTGAAATGGAATAGGAGAGGAGCGACGCTAGATTTAGATTGAAACAGGAGAGGTGCGGCTGTGGTTTAAGAGGAGAGGAGTGGCGCTGGCCTTGGAAGTATTTTTTTGTTTTGCATATTTTGGGTCAAAGTTTGACCACATACTGTATTTGAAGCAAAATGTGAATGCATGTCACCAAAAATTGTATCATTTGGTTCGTATCTGAATGTACCTTCAAATTATATTATTTTTGCAATGTATAACATATATTTTATTTGTGAAAATCATGGTCAATTATGACCCGGAATAAAAGGGAGACTAGTTAATTTGGGGTCGCTTTCTTAATTGAAGGGTAAATTGATTTTGATTTTGATCCAGTCACAACGAGCCGGCCCTCTCGTCCAATCCTAAATCGCTATCGCACGCTCCTCTTCCTCTTCTGCATTGCAAAACCACCTCCTCTCCTCTCCATTCCAAAACCACCATCTCGCCTCTCCCTGTTCTCCATTGCAAAAACACCCCCTCTCCTCTCCATCTTCTCCATTGCAAAACCACTGTCTCGCCTCTCCCTCTTCTCCATTGCAAGACCACCATCTCGCCTCTCCCTCTTTTGCATTGCAAAACCACCCCCTCGAGGCGAAAGTCAGGCGGAGGTGGTGGGCGTACAGGTCGAAGGTGGAGCATCCAGAGGATAACGAATTGATTGAGTATGGTGTGCCGTTCGCGAGGGTGCAGAGCCAGCCGGGGCCACAGGAGTATTCGTTCTCCCACCGCAAGAGGAGGCCAGATGGCGCGACGTCGCTTCCCTGCCGTTCTGCACAGTTCCCTTAACGCTCGCCTCGTTTCAACCGCGGCGTTATGGTTTAAGGTAAGCTTCACACTAACCTAATCTTCCATCTGCTCATGCTTACAATTAGTGTGACGGTTAATGAAAATCCTGCTTACAATCAGTCTCCGAGTACTACGCCAATCACCCTAAAATAGCTCTGGACCAAAAACAAAGTTGTGACATTGTGTACAAATAAATAAAAATAGATTGGTGCGTCTTTCAGAAAAGAGTACTCCCTAGAAAAGTGCAAATATAAGCTACTAGTATTTGGTTAGAGGATTTGCTGCCGAGAAAGATTCGACCACAGAGAGCGCCACATGTCCCACTGGTGTTGATGGATGCAAATGCTTACATGGAGCATGGTTAGTGTCGGTAATTTTTTACTTGGCACACCTCACACTCTGCATATATGTCGGTTCCATCCATACATTTGTGCAGTTCCACCAAAAATGCAGCTGAATAACCCTGTTTGCATAGATAATGAAAAAAGTGTCATTACATTATTGTGGCACTAGTTGATGAAACATACACTAATAAATAGAAGAAATTATTGCGATAGTATCATAGTATGCCATGCTGCGAGGACAATATGGGCCCTGCGACGGCTCATACGATAGGCCTCATACTGGAAATCGACCCAATTCTCCCCGATACACTTTCTGCCAGTGATGAGCATCAATGTACACAGGTAGTACAAGGAGGAGCCTTGAGACATTCCAATCTCTATTTTTGTGCAGATCAACTAAAATTATGCACCCCAGTTTGCAGAAACACTTAAACATTAACAATGGGACTAGTTGATGAAACATATACTAACAAAGAGAAACACTTTCTTTATCTACATTGGAAATGAAATGATAGAGAGGACACTCGCTCTATTTTAACTGTATTATTACTTCATTTTATTAGTGGAACTAGGGTCGAGCAGGTGGCAAGCGAGGTGTACCGTGCGTCGCAAGGATGGAGGGCGGGGGTGCTTAGACTGGGATGCTGACGCTGGCTCTTTTAGCCCCTGTCTTCCCCCCTGATGTTTTTGTGGTAGCATTTGGGTTGTAATCCAAACTTGGTTGAGCTGGTGCTGCATCCCCCTACCTACCTAGCTTATGTGGCGAACTTGTCTCCTACTAGTACTCAGTCCGTTTTAGTAGTAGTTGCATAATTGCCCGTTTACACTGAGATGTTGTCGAATAATGGTTCTCTATGGTTGGGTTTCCTTAATGAAATTGGAGGAAACCCCTCTTTCATACTCCCTCCATTCCTTGATATAAGGTGTATAGATTTTTGAGAAAAAATCCGATATATAAGGTGTATTGCGTTGCACCACTCATTTGGATAATAATTTTAGGTATTTGATTACATTTCCTTATATGAGGCAAGCTCCTCTATTTTGTCATGTTAATTAGTCAGGTGTAATCTTGCCCAAAACTTGTGAAATTTTTCCTCCACGTGCATTCTTTAATTTCCGTGCCAAAAACTATATATTTAGGAATGGAGGGAGTATATAAAAAATCAGTGGCACTAGCGGTGCCAAAACATTGCCTCAAATTAATAGTGCCACTAGATTAAGGTGCAAAATAATAACATTACTGCTTTATCATGGCAATGCCAAAACATTAGCACAAGAGCAGACTCAACATGCAGGATCTTTGGAAATGGTCGGACCAAAAAGGAACATACCTCGTGATGGGAACCATATCTGCAGTCAACGCCATTGTAGAAGGGATGACACTAGTCACCAACATGGATGATTCAATTCATGGGACTTTTTTGTGCAGTTCAGCTAAAATGAAGCAATGTCCCATGAGCTAGCAGCTTCTTCTTCATTAGTTGCAATAAAATTGAGCAACATCAAGGTTGGTTGTGAAGCTCGTGGAATGTTCAACTATAATTTGGATATCATTTGTGCAGTTCAACTAAGATCAAGCGTGAAATGTATATCTATGTTTGCACAAAAAGGTGGAAAGGAGGTTGACTAACAAGTGATGAAACATATATAAAATGAAAAGAAGCATGTTCCATCTGAATGGCGATCCTACAAGTACAATAGCAATTTCTAAAGCAGTAGCATTGCTAGATATTAGTGTGGGTATTAGGATTAAATATGACAACCGTTAAATACGACATTACTTGGTTTAACATGTCCTTACTTTTAACAATGCGACTGCTACATTTTACTAGTGGCATTACATGAGAGGGGCTCGGGGCAACAAACATGTTTAACTTGTCCTTACTTTTAACAATGCGACTGCTACATTTTACCAGTGGCATTACATAAGAGGGGCTCGGGGCAACAAACATCAGAACATGATATCTGGGTTGGTCCCATTTTTGTTTGGTATAGCCACCTTATACTGTGTGAGGCTAGCAAACCTAGTGTTGGAGATACACTGACTTGTCCTCCAGTCTCCACTTTCTTTCCTTTTTCAACCAATAGATCAGTTTATATTGAGTTTGTACTGCATTTCCCTTTATTTCCCTATTAGACCAAGAGACCAGTTGGATAGCCAGTCTTTGCTACTTTTTGCCCCCATCATTTCCTCTTTCGACCAAGTCCTAGATTCAGGTAACAAATCTTCCCCCACCCCACCCCCTTTCTTCCCTGTTTGATCCAAGTAGTACTAGATTCGACTGCATGAACTAGTTTTACCTCTTAACTGTAAAACTTTAGGCGGCTTTCAAATAGCCGATCGATCCTATCTATGAGGGGGCCTGAGAAATAGTAAAAGATACAAATGCAGTGATGTAGGAGCTGGGGAAGTAGAGCAAGGCCGATTTCGAAGGAAGTTATACCTGAGGGTCACCGGGATGTCGCTAGGTGGGCGGCCAGAGGCCGGATCTACCCACACCACGACAGCGAGGAAGAAGGGGTCGGAGGCCCTCCCTAGCCGATGCTGCATGGGAGAGAACAGAAAGGCACGCTGATCAGGACGCGCTGGCAGTGGGTAAGAGTTGTCGCCGAGGACGACCGCGTGAACATTGCACCTTCTCACCTTCCCCGGCGAAGAGGATCCGGTTGGATCTGTGACCAGCGGTGAGCAGAGAGAGTGTGTGGCCACCGCTGTCGTGTTTAGATCTGGAGAGGACGAGACAGTGTGAAGAGAGCAACACTAGCAAGCAAGCGCGGAGGCTCCTGCATATATAGTGGAGTAGTTTTCCTTTATCTATCGGAGCCGGCTTGACCTCGTCAATGACTATCGAGAAGTCTTCATGCATGTGCCCCGGAGGCGCAGTTGTCGTCATTTTGATCTGAAGCACCGGATTAACATATAACACAAAAAAATGCCACATACAAGAAACCATAACCTCACTGCCCCAACGAGACAAGATGAATCCCGACGGACAAACTAGACAAGGATCAAAGCTCAAATTAAAGATAAACTCGTAGAAAAGGGGTCCTGCTACGTCTTGAGCTTGCGTTGGTTTTCCTCGAAGAGGAGAGGGTGATGCGGCAAGTGTAGCGTAAGTATTTCCCTTAGTTTTTGAGAACCAAGGTATCAATCTAGTAGGAGGCTCCTCAAAAGTCCCACGCACCTACACAAACAAACTGAGAACTCGCAACCAACGCAATAAAGGGGTTGTCAATCCCTTCACGGCCACTTGCGAAAGTGAGATCTGATAGAGATAGTATGATAAGATAAATATATTCTTGGTATTTTATAATATAGATGCAAAAAGTAAAGATGCAAATAAAAGTAGATTGAAGCAAATATGATAAGAGATAGACCCGGGGGCCATAGGTTTCACTAGAGGCTTCTCTCGAGATAGCATAAGTATTACGGTGGGTGAACAAATTACTGTCGAGCAATTGATAGAAAAGCGAATAATTATGAGATTATCTAGGCATGATCATGTATATAGGCATCACATCCAAAACAAGTAGACCGACTCCTGCCTGCATCTAGTAGTATTACTCCACACATTGACCGACTCCTGCCTGCATCTAGAGTATTAAGTTCACCAAGAACAGAGTAACGCATTAAGCAAGATGACATGATGTAGAGGGATAAACTCATGCAATATGATATAAACCCCATCTTGTTATCCTCGATGGCAACAATACAATACGTGTCTTGCAACCCTTTCTGTCACTGGGTAAGAACACCGCAAGATTGAACCCAAAGCTAAGCACTTCTCCCATGGCAAGAAAGATCAATCTAGTAGGCCAAACCAAACCGATAATTCGAAGAGACTTGCAAAGATAACTCAATCATACATAAAAGAATTCAGAGAAGATTCAAATATTATTCATAGATAAACTTGATCATAAACCCACAATTCATCGGATCTCGACAAACACACCGCAAAAAGAGATTACATCGAATAGATCTCCACAAGAGAGGGGGAGAACATTGTATTGAGATCCAAAAAGAGATAAGAAGCCATCTAGCTAATAACTATGGACCCGTAGGTCTGTGGTAAACTACTCACAACTCATCGGAGGGGCAAGGATGTTGATGTAGAGGCCCTCCGTGGTCGATTCCCCCTCCGGCAGAGTGCCGGCGAAGGCTCCAAGATGGGATCTCGCGGATACAGAAGGTTACGGCGGTGGAAATTGTGTTTCGTGGTGCTCCTGGATGTTTTCGGGGTACGTAGGTATATATAGGAGGAAGAAGTACGTCGGTGGCCGCCCGAGGGGCCCACGAGACAGGGGGCGCGCCCTACATGGGGGGGGGGCGCCCTCCTATCTCGTGGCCGCCTCGGCTGCTTCTTGGCTTGTACTCCAAGTCCTCCGGATCACGTTCCTTCCAAAAATCACGCTCCCGAAGGTTTCATTCCATTTGGACTCCGTTTGATATTCCTTTTCTTCGAAATACTGAAATAGGCAAAAAAACAGCAATACGGGCTGGGCCTCTGGTTAGTAGGTTAGTCCCAAAAATTATATAAATGAGTAAAATAAAGCCCATAAACATCCAAAAAGGGTAATATAATAGCATGGAACAATCAAGAATTATAGATATGTTGGAGACGTATCAAGCATCACCAAGCTTAATTCCTGCTCGTCCTCGAGTAGGTAAATGATAAAAAGAGAATTTTTGATGTGGAATGCTACCTAGCATAATTTATAGTGTAATTTTCTTTATTGTGGCATGAATGTTCAGATCCAAATGATTCAAAATAAAAGTTCATATTGATAAAAGAAATAGTAACACTTCAAGCATACTAATCAAAGTAATCATGTCTTCTCAAAATAACATGGCAAAAGAAAGTTCATCCCTACAAAATCATATAGTTAGGCTATGCTTCATTTTCGTCACACAAAGATGTTCCCAACTTCTATACCCCCGATGACAAGCCAAGCAATTGTTTCATACTTAAATAATCTCAAACTTTTTCAACCTTCACGCAATACATGAGCGTGAGCCATGGATATAGCACTATGGGTGGAATAGAATATGATGATGGGGATTGTGTGGAGAAGACAAAAAAGGAGAAAGTCTCACATTGATGAGGATAATCAACGGGCTATGGAGATGCCCATCAATTGATGTCAACATGAGGAGTAGGGATTGCCATGCAACGGATGCACTAGAGCTATAAGTTAATGCTCAACAAAAAGAAAACTAGTGGGTGTGCATCCAACTTGCTTGCTCATGAAGACCTAGGGCATTTTAGGAAGCCCATCGTAGGAATATACAAGCCAAGTTCTATATGAAAAATTCCCACTAGTATGAAAAAGACAACTTATGAGACTCACTATATGAAAAACATGGTGCTACTTTGAAGCACAAAATATGAGACTCACTACATGAAGAACAAGGTGCTACTTTGAAGCACAAGTGTGGAAAAAGAGATAGTAACATTGCCCCTTTTTTTTCTTTTTTTTCCTTTTTTTCTTTTCCTTTTTTTGGGCCTTTCTATTTTTTTCTTTTGGCCTTTCTTCTTTTTTTTCTTTTTTCTTCTTTTTTTCCTTTGGGCAATGCTCTAATAATGATGATCATCACACTTTCATTGATTACAACATATGAATTACAACTCGAAACTAGAACAAAATATGACTCTATATGAATGCCTCCGGCGGTGTACCAGGATGGTGCAATGAATCAAGAGTGACATGTATGAAAAATAATGCATGGTGGCTTTGCCACAAATACGATGTCAACTACATGATCATGCAATGGCAATATGACAAAAGTAACGTATGTCATGATGATGATAAACGGAACGGTGGAAAGTTGCATGGCAATATATCTCGGAATGGCTATGGAAATACCATAATAGGTAGGTATGGTGGCTGTTTTGAGGAAGATATAAGGAGGTTTATCTGTGATAGAGCGTATCGTATCACGGGGTTTGGATGCACCGGCGAAGTTTGCACCAACCCTCAAGGTGAGAAAGGGCAATGCACGGTACCGAAGAGGCTAGCAATGGCGGAAAGGTAAAAGTGTGTATAATCCATGGACTCAACATTATTCAAAAGAACTCATATACTTATTGCAAAAATTTAGAAGTCATCAAAAATCAAGTACTACGCGCATGCTCCTAGGGGGATAGATTGGTAGGAAAAGACCATCGCTCGTCCCCGACCGCCACTCATAAGGATGCACAAGCCAGGTACACTTCATGTTTCAAATTTGTTACACAACTTTAACCATACGTGCATGCTACGGGACTTGCTAACTTCAACACAAGCATTCTTTAAATTCATAATCACCCAACTAGCATGACTTTAATATCACTACCTCCATATCTCAAAACAATTATCAAGTATCAAATTGATCATAGCATCCAATTCACTTCCTATGATAGTTTTTATTATACCCAACTTGGATGCTCATCATTCTAGGACCAATTTTGTAACCATAGCAAATACCATGCTGTTCTAAAAGACTCTCAAATAATATAAGTTAAGCATGAGATACTAGCAATTTCTTCAAAATTAAGACACCACCGTGCTCTAAAAGATATAAGTGAAGCACTAGAGCAAAAACTATCAAGCTCAAAAGATATAAGTGAAGCACATAGAGTATTCTAGCAAAATTCTAATCAAATAGGCTTCTCCAAAAAGGTGTGTACAGCAAGGATGATTGTGGTAAACTAAAAAGCAAAGACTAATATAATACACGACGCTCCAAGCAAAACACATATCATGTGGCGAATAAAAATATAGCTCCAGGTAAAGTTACCAATGAACGAAGACGAAAGAGGGGATGCCTTCCCGGGGCATCCCCAAGCTTAGGCTTTTGGCTATCCTTGAATATCTTGGGGTGCCATGGGCATCCCCAATCTTAGGCTCTTGCCACCCTTTATTCCATAGTCCATAAAAGCTTTACCCAAAACTTGAAAACTTCACAAGACAAAACTCAATGGGAAATCTTATAAGCTCCGTTAGTGAAAGAAAACAAAACCACCACATAAGGTACTGCAATGAACTCATTCTTTATTTATTTTGGTGTTAAACCTACTGTATTCCAACTTCTCTATGGTTCATAAACTATTTTACTAGCAATAGATGCATCAAAATAAGCAAATAACACACGAAAAACAGAATCTGTCAAAAACAGAACAGTCTGTAGCTATCTGCAACTAACGCAAACTTCTGAAACTCTAAAAATCCTACCAAAATAGGACGCACTTTAAAATTTGTTTATTGACCAGCATCAAAAATAATCAATGCAAAAGCACGTTTCTATGATTTATTGAATTTTTTCTCGTGAGCGCAAAGTTTCTGTTTTTCAGCAGAATCAAATCAACTATCATCATAGTTTATCCTATAGGTTCTACTTGGCACAAACACTAATTAAAAGATAAAGCACATCTAACAGAGAGTAGATGCAAGATTTATTACTAAACAGGAGCAAAAGCAAAAAACACAAAGAAAATTGGGTTGCCTCCCAACTAGCGCTATCGTTTAACGCCCCTAGCTAGGCATAAAAGCAAAGATAGATCTAACGAGTGCCATCTTTGGCACTTGATTCATAAGTAGCACGCGTGATAGATTCATAAGGTAATTTGAATTTCTTTCTTGGAAAGTGCTCCATGCCTTTCTTTAAAGGAAATTGGAATCTAATATTCCCTTCCTTCATATCAATAATCGCACCAATCGTTCTAAGGAAAGGTCTACCAAGAATAATAGGGCAAGACAGATTGCAATCTATATCAAGAATGATAAAATCTACGGGCACCAAATTTCTGTTTGCAACAATAAGAACATCATTGATCGTTCCCATAGGTTTTTTAATGGTGGAATCCGCAAGGTGCAAATTTAGCGAGCAATCATCAAGATCATGGAAATCTAGAATATCACATAAAGTTTTCGGAATTGTGGAAACACTAGCACCCAAATCACACAAAGCAAAAAACTCATAATCTTTAATTCTAATCTTTATAGTAGGTTCCCACTCATCATTAAGTTTTCTAGGTATAGAAACTTCCAAATTGAGTTTTTCATCAAGAGATTGCATCAAGGCATCAACAATGTGTTTGGTAAAAGCTTTGTTTTGATTATAAGCATGCGGAGAATTAATAACGGATTGCAACAAGGAAATACAACCTTTTAAAGAACAATTATCATAATCCAATTCCTTGAAATCCGAGATAGTAGGTTCAATGTTATTATAAGTTGTGACCTTTTCAATCTCACTTTTACCAAATTTAGCATCAAGATCTAAAGATTCCGAATTCTTGGGACACCTTCTAGGCAAAGTTGATTCATCATCAGTCCCATAATCATCAAAATTCATATTGCAAAACATAGATCTAATAGGAGATGCATCAATAACTTTAAGATCTTCATATTTTCATGTAAATTTTCTGGTTTAGCGGCCATCTTATTGACTAAGGTGGCTTGCTTATCAGAAATTTTGGCTATAGCATTTTCAAGACGGGTAATTTGAGCATTAACACCATAAAATTCTTTATTCATATCATCAAGCTCTTTGTTCATAAACCCCAAAAAACCTTTTTGTTCCTTAAACTCTTTTCTAAAGAAATTATTATGCTCAAATTGCAAATTCATAAAGCTTCGAATATTTGATTCAATCTCTTCCATCCTTCTGAGAAGGTGGTCAGGACCCTTAGGCGAAGCCATAAGGACAAACGGGCACACAAGCAAACACACAGGCAACGGAAAAAAGGCAAGAGAAAGAGAGAGGAGATTGGGAAAGAGAGGGCGAATAAAACGTCAAGGGTGAAGTGGGGGAGAGGAAAATGAGAGGCAAATGGCAAATAATGTAAATGCGAGGGAGATGGGTTTGTGATGGGTACTTGGTATGTCTTGACTTGAGCGAAGACCTCCCCGGCAACGGCACCAGAAATCCTTCTTGCTACGTCTTGAGCTTGCATTGGTTTTGCTCGAAGAGGAGAGGGTGATGCAGCAAGTGTAGCGTAAGTATTTCCCTCAGTTTTTGAGAACCAAGGTATCAATCCAGTAGGAGGCTCCTCAAAAGTCCCCCGCACCTACACAAACAAACTGAGAACTCGCAACCAACGCAATAAAGGGGTTGTCAATCCCTTCACGGCCACTTGCGAAAGTGAGATCTGATAGAGATAGTATGATAAGATAAATATATTTTTGGTATTTTATAATATAGATGCAAAAAGTAAAGATGCAAATAAAAGTAGATTGAAAGCAAATATGATAAGAGATAGACCCGGGGGCCATAGGTTTCACTAGAGGCTTCTCTCGAGATAGCATAAGTATTACGGTGGGTGAACAAGTTACTGTTGAGCAATTGATAGAAAAGCGAATAATTATGAGAGTATCTAGGCATGATCATGTATATAGGCATCACATCCAAAACAAGTAGACCGACTCCTGCCTGCATCTACTACTATTACTCCACACATCGACCGACTCCTGCCTGCATCTAGAGTATTAAGTTCACAAAGAACATAGGAACGCATTAAGCAAGATGACATGATGTAGAGGGATAAACTCGTGCAATATGATATAAACCCCATCATGTTATCCTCGATGGCAACAATACAATACGTGTCTTGCAACCCTTTCTGTCACTGGGTTAGAACACCGCAAGATTGAACCCAAAGCTAAGCACTTCTCCCATGGCAAGAAAGATCAATCTAGTAGGCCAAACCAAACCGATAATTTGAAGAGACTTGCAAAGATAACTCAATCATACATAAAAAGAATTCAGAGAAGATTCAAATAGTATTCATAGATAAACTTGATCATAAACCCACAATTCATCGGATCTCGACAAACACACCACAAAAAGAGATTACATCGAATAGATATCCACAAGAGAGGGGGAGAAAAATGTATTGAGATCCAAAAAGAGAGAAGAAGCCATCTAGCTAATAACTATGGACCCGTAGGTCTGTGGTAAACTACTCACAACTGATCGGAGGGGCAAGGATGTTGATGTAGAGGCCCTCCATGGTCGATTCCCCCTCCGGCAGAGTGCTGACGAAGGCTCCAAGATGGGATCTCGCGGATACAGAAGGTTACGGCGGTGGAAATTGTGTTTCGTGGTGCTCCTGGATGTTTTCGGGGTACATAGGTATATATAGGAGGAAGAAGTACATCGGTGGCCGCCCGAGGGGCCCACGAGACAAGGAGCACGCCCTACAAGGGGGGGGGGGGGGCTCCTATCTTGTGGCTGCCTCGGCTACTTCTTGGCTTGCACTCAATTTCCTCCGGATCACGTTCGTTCAAAAAATCACGCTCTCGAAGGTTTCATTCCGTTTGGACTCTGTTTGATATTCCTTTTCTTCAAAATACTGAAATAGGCAAAAAACAATACGGGCTGGGCCTCCGGTTAGTAGGTTAGTCCCAAAAATGATATAAATGTGTAAAATAAAGACCATAAACATCGAAACACTACTAGGGAAAACCCTAGCAGTAGCGCTGGTTTTGTGCTCAATACAATGTTCTCCCCCTCTCTAACACTAGCTAATAATAATCATCCTAGTCATTACCACCAACACTAGCTATTTTATCATCATAGTAATATAGTGTAGCACATCATCATCCTCAAACTCATTTCTAGCTAGCTAATCCTGCTGCTCTCTCTTAGGTAAAACAACATAAAACATGTATAGCTCTCCTCCTTGATCAAGCTGGAGCATGCAGATGAACCTGTCTCCTAATCGTGGGTAGCACATCTGTTTGCTGCCCCCTAGTACTTCTCTGCGCTCCCCCATCACATATTTGGTCCAGTCTTGCACTATTAAGCATCCGTCGCTAATCTTGAATGCACTAAAGTAATCTGTAGGATATCTTGGCCGTAAGCTGATAATACTCATGGTACCTTTAGTCTCGATCCCATAAGGCACAACATTCATCAGGAGTCCCTATTGAAGAACATCGTATGGTAACATACTTAGCAATGAAGTTTAGTTTCAAAAATAATATATGGAAAAGATGCACTGATGACAAATAGTAAAAATCTTACCATCCTTCCTAAATAGATGTGACCATAGTTCATTACGAACACTATTGGTCACACATTTTCAGTACTAACATTTCTAAATGCAGGAAGAAAATTTGTCTTGACAGTATCAAGATCCTCAAGCCATGAAACATAATGACTGAGCTCCTCGCAGTTGAGTTCAGCCCCAGGACAGTATACGGTCCTGTCTACCAAGCATTGGACATGTTTGCTTGCACCAAAATAAGCTGACAATACAAATTAGTTGTCAACTATTTTTGAATAAACAATATCAAAGACATAAATATGGTTGAGAAACTTACATAATGGTATAACTAGAGGCGTCTGCACATCGACCCAGATGTCGGTATTACCTTCAATGTCATCTTTCGGACGAATATCAAAGGTGATAACTATATCAGGCTCAAATGCATAAGTCTTGCATAGTGCTCGCCATGTTTTGCATCCAAAATAGGTGTAGTCATCTGAATTGTACAATTTTGCATGGAAAATATAACCATGCTCGTTCTTCAAGTAAACTTTCTTTTCCTCCATACTATGACTGAAACCTATCTTATCCAATACAAAAACTCTTGCATGGCAGGGGATACACTAGTAGAATAGTAAAAAAATATAAGTTGAAGCAAATGAAGCAGATGTCATGCTTCATTACGAAAAAAGACTTGTCGTTGTGACTTACTGTATCCACTTCGAAGTTCTTGTCCAGCTTGATGCTGAAGCGCCTATCATCATCTAGGAAGATTCTGTCGCACAGGCCGCGCTCGTCTTCGCAGTATTTGCAAATACCGAAATCCTTTTCGTCGTCAGACATTTCCTATGTTCATAGTTAAAACATTAATTGAAAATCGATCAAAGACAACATCGAAGATACTCAACACACAAATCCGGGGCACTCGATATTCCCTACATATTCTGGCACAAGTCATGCCAAAATTCACGGAAAAATCCGGCATGACCTTTGCTAAAATAGGACATATCGAGCGCTTGAAATTTGCCGGAACAGAAATGAATCAACACTCTGGCAAAACATAGGCCATTCGGAGGTGTAACCTGCAAACATGACCGGCCACTTGGATATTGAGCAACACAAGATATACATTTCAAAATATCTTATAGGACTCAAATTAGCATGCATTCAATAAGCAAAAGTAAATCATCTCATACGTCCGTACATCGTCGAATATTATCACTAATACATCACGAATAGTGTCATACATATAACATCACTAATACAACTAAAACCCTAGCACACGACGGGTATCGGCGCGGGCGGTGGACACCCACAGAGAAGGAACCATCACGGGATCATAGCTCCAGTGAGATCCCCGGAGAACCTGCCAGGTATTGGAGAACGGCCTGTGCTCCAACGCAAACAAGTAGCGACGGACGTGCGCGTCCTCCTCACTGACACGGTGACGCACCACCTCCGCGGAGTCCTCGAGCCTCTGGATCGTCACTGGCCCACGCGACCGCCACGAAAGAAGGTTCGGGTCAACGACAGGCTCGCTCCTCACCAACCTGCGCCCCCTAGTAGGTAGCGCCTCCCAGCACCACCCCGGCGGAGCCGAGTCCTGGACATGGCCGATCTGGTCAAGCAGGTGTCGTCCTCCGCCGACTCGAGGACAAGGATGCGGGATAGGCATCGTCCACGTCGAGGCGGGAAAAAATGCTTTAACTAAAAAATAGAAACAAGTTCTTACTAACTAGTTCTATTAATTGAACTAGTTCTTACTAAAAATAAACTTACTATAAACAAAAATATTCTAGTACCTAATTAGTACCTAGTTCATAATATGCAACTAAAATAAACTTACTATAAATAAAAATAAACTTAATATGCAACTAAAATATAAAGAATCCCTAGGCAGAGGTAGGGGAGAGGGAGGAGCGGGCGTGCTCACCTCGGGTGCCTGCGACGAGGGAGGGGCAGGGCGGCGTCGAGGTCGGGGTCGGGGCTCGGGCGTGCGGCGTATGGGGGCCGGCGTCGAGGTCAGGGTCGGGGCGGCGTCCGGGGCGGCGTTGAGGTCGGGGCGGGGGCGGCATTGAATCTGGGGTCGGGGCAGCATAGAGGGTGCGGAGAGCGCGCGGCGGCCGACGGGCGACGGCGGCGGCGAGAGTGGAGAGAGTTGGATTTGGGGGAAGTGGCCGCATGGGGAAGGACGAACCCCGTGGTTAAGTCAGAAGTAGCAGTAGCTCGTTCCAGGAAAAGCGATGCTGCTATCTTAGCTACAGCGCGTTCTCTGATACACGCTACTGCTACTCCTTTCTCTTTTCCCCCTTTTTCATTTAGTTTTCTTCACATTTTATTTGTTTCCTTTCATCTTATTCTATTTCTTTCATTTTCAATTACCTTTCCATTTTCTTTCCATTTAATTTTATAACCTTTAGCAGCAGCGAGTTTATATTAAAACGCGCTGCTACAAACAACGTAGCGGTAGCGCGGTTCATCATAGATCGCTACTACTATGTGTAGCCTATCGGCTAAGCCGTGGGAATTTTAGTAGTAATGTGTGTACAGCAAGACGCGCTACTGCTAGATCTTTATCTGCAGCGCGGTTTCCTCAGGCGCGCTACTACTAATTAGCACCAGCGTGCTTTTTTGACCCATGCTACTGCTAAAGTTCTATGTATAATGTTTTCCCTAGTAGTGAAAAGGGGTAATATAATAGCATGGAACAATCAAAAATTATAGATACGTTGGAGACGTATCAGGTCCATCGATAGATGTCCTAATTAACATAGCCGGCTTGACCTAGATGGTAGCCGAGTAGTCTTCGTGCATGTGCCCCCAATGACTAGCGCCTTGGAGGAACTCAGTTGTCGCTGTTTAACCCTCGCAGTGATCCGAAACACATGACACCTAATATTGCGAGATGACAATAAACCTTTTTTAGATTTCTCATCAGAACTACAGCCCTGTACAACACAGCTTGCACGATATGTAGATGATAGGCAATACAGCCGTCTGCTGGAGTCTGTTCTGCATGGACGAACTGATCTTCCATGTCATGCAGAGATCATCCAGGCACCGACATCTATACAACACTGCTCCAGTACTATCGCTCGTCTCTCTCTCCTATTAACTCAGCCGACTTGCGGGGCCGGGGAGTGTGCCTATGGTCGGTTCTGAATTGTGGTCCCACATGTGTGTGCAAACGCAATATGACGCGCGTTCCATTCGGAGAGCGGCGTGCCAGACCGACCGACCGTCTGGGGTGCAACGCGAACGCGATAGTGTGCTGTATACATGTGTGCCACCGTTTTCTTGAGGCTTTGCTCCATGGTACAATCCATTGATACAAAATTATATTTAAAAGTCGAGGTCGGGGTTTTTCCTACGCAGTAGGAGGGGCAGTTCCGCCAAGTCGGTTCGATAGAGAGGCAAGAAGATGAGGGAATAGGCTGCTGCAAACGTAGGGCTGTGTGATTTGACGACAAGTTACTGCTGGACAGGTGGGGCCCTGTGATTTGACTTGCCATTATCATTTTAACTGCGGCGCTACGACCGGCGTGAGTCTCCCAATTCCTGACCACCTCCATGGTATACAGGTGCCAAGTACTGTACTCCTTACTCCTTTTGGCAAATGCAATAAATACTACTCCCTCTCTCTTAGTTTACAAGGCGCGCGCGTACCCCTAGGTCATCAATTTGACCAACCTAATAGAAGTCATATACAGTATTACCAAAAACATACCATTATAAACTTCAGATGTTCTATTTTCAAACAGTATAATTTTTGTGTTATATAGTTTATAGTACGGTGATAAAATTGAGAACCGAGGTATACGCGCAGAACTTGTAAACTGAAATGGAGGGAGTACGAAGAAAGAGATAGAGAGAAGTATTTTTTTACTCTTATAGCCAACCTTACAACTAACCTTGTTGTATGAGTGACTAAGTGATGACTATGTATGGCATGCCAACATCAGGTAGCCTAACGCACCTGAACGGAGGAAGTAGTTTCATGCATGCGAAGTAGGAAAAAATGCTCATTTATAGCCGTCTAAAATCTCCACGGGCGCGACTGCGCGAGCGAGAAGACGGTCGTGGTAGGCGCGACCATGATACGGACCGCTGACAGCCCTTGGATCTGAGATCGAACAGTCGCATGCTAAGTTGCTGAAAATTTGCAAACTAACCCTCCAGGATAGGATATTCACCCATATGTCAAGAATCACGCCATGCAATCTTTGATCTCAGATCCAAGGGCTCTCGGAAGCCCGTATCATGGGAGCATGGAAAGCCCTGCCGTTCGCACACCCCACTCAGCAATTTTATAATCGGAAAACCGCTAGCAGTTCGCTCTACTCGTCCCCGACTGTCCTTTAACATTACGACAGTTTGCTCCTAGTCGTCCCGTCCTTTCACATTATAGCAGTTCCACTAATCCTAACCCTCATCCCAAATCCATGGCGTCCCAAATCTCCATGATCAGTAGTGAGTACAAGGTTAGAACCATCACCGGTGATTAGTTCGACGTCATCTACACCCATTCTTCCGCGACGGTGAAAGGATGCCTTGCTCGCTTCAGACGCATGTTCGAAAACTCAAAGGGTGATGAGTGGGTCGCTGGGCTAGATGTTGAGTACACCACAATCCTGGGAAAGAGAAGAATCTAGAGGAAGAGAAGAAGAAGCCTGTTGTGATCCAGGTTTGCATGCATAACTTGTGCTTGGTCTACCACATATGCCATGCCGACGTTGAGTGCGAGGATTTTAAGAACTTCCTCGGGGGAGGCAAAGTCAAATTCGTTTCTGCACTTTTGGAATGACAAAGAAGTCCTGGGTAGGATAGGCCTCGGTGTAGGCTAGTCCTTCGACCTCCAGAGGAATGTTCTGGTGTCCTCCCGTCAGCCTTCAATGCTGACCCTGGCAGCAGCCATGGTTGATCCTTCGTACGGTAAATAGATGAAACCTCCACCCAAGTTTCATCTTGCATGGCAGTGGAATGAACTAGATAGAGACCACATGAGTTATGCTGCAATGGATGCATACCTTTGTCTCAATATGTACAAGGGTTGGATGAAGAGCGAGAGCCAAGTGTGCGGTTCAAGCAAAGAAGTATCGGCCAAGTGGAAGAGGGACAAGGACGAAGTCGAGCACATGGACGAGGAGTCCAAGTAAGGTGGCAGTGTCAGTTGCTCATGGTGGTTGTAACACAATGTCTAGCGGATTAGTTGCTTAGTTTAATTTCAGAGTGCTTAGTTTTATTTGAGAGGTGTGTTGAGCTGAGCCCCCAGCAGAACTATGTTATGTTCCTTCTCGTTACTTTAACTCATTAGTACGTACATACTAGTATTTCTTATAGTTCATCTTGTAGTTGGTAGTACTACCACTCGTTTCTTCACATTATATACGTACAATATGGCCAACATCATATAGCCAGCAGTTTAGTTGTCAAAAAAATTCAGGGTGCTTAGTTTTATTTGAGGGGTGTGTTGTGCTAGACACCATTATTGTGACTCAAATCTCTTTTGCCATGTTATAATGACATAAATGCCTATGGACCAACATGCCATCTCTCCCTCTATCTCACTACAACACAATAAAGTGTGGGGCCTACTTGATCCCAACAACGTTCTTATTTTCCTGTAAATATTCGCTTGGTTACTCCTGACAAGTGGGGCCACACTTATCATTGTGAGATAGAGAGACTCGGCATGTGGGTCTAGGCTTATTTTTGTCATATAACGTGGTCAATGGGTTTGATGTGAAAATAGCAATGTCTAATGACATTTCTGAGCAAACATCTAACAGAGCAATGGCATTGTTTACATATCTAATTGCATTTTTGAGCAGGCATCTCACAGACCGATGGCATTTTTGAGTAGTTGTAACTTCTAATGGCAATACTGAGTAGTGAGACACAACTAGTGGCATAAATAATAAAAACCCAAGAATTAAATAGGTATGCTAATTTCTTTAATAGAATTTAGCACCCCGTCTAAGCACTTACTAGTTTTTTTCAATAGTACTATATGCATAATTTGGCGATGAGCGCTCTCTATATGTACCACCTTTTTTCTTTAATTTCATCTTGTTAGTTCTGCTCCGTGGCGCAATCCATCGATACTACTACTATACAAAAGTATACATTTAAAAGGCTAGAGGGCGGGGCAGTCTCGCTTGGTTGGTTTCACGAGAGATGAGGGCCTTTGTGATTTGATGGCTCATTACTGCTGGAAGGCAGGGCCTTGTGATTTGACTGCTCGTATAAATGTTGCCGACGACCTGAGGAGGAGCAAAGAACCGTGCTGTATACTCAACTTTTCCACTAGAGTACTAGTATGGCGGAGGAGCACAAAACATGGCAGCCAGTGCGATATGGCAATAAAAAATGATCTAATTTCCTAGTCATTGATCCCACGATGCCGCTCATCTTTAGCATTGTTCTATTCATGCCTCACAGAGAACATGACACGTGTGGCGAAACACCCGAAGCAAAAGAAGAAACACATGAGCAAAAGAAGAAGGAATATTATCTCCCCCAAATGTCAGGACCCCGACTCGATGTCACATCGATCTAGCCGGTAACACTTCATATCACTTTGCGGCCTCACGCACGGTATTCCCACGGGTGTCGCCTTACCTTTGCCCGGGACCGTTTGCGCCTTTTGGCTCACGTATATGATAGTGTCGCTAGCATCCATATGATAAAGAGCCCGGGCTGACATGACTAGTCGTAAACCCAAAGTGGCACAGACTTACAGGGACAGGCATCCATGACCCAGCTTCGAACGTGTCGGTCATCAGCAAGTGGGTCCGGGCTGTAGCACTGGGCTAGCAGGACTCCGGTAAACCGGGCTGTAGCGGGCTAACAGGACTCCGGTACTCAAAGCGTGACATTTCCCCGAAGGGACAGACACAGGAACGAAGAAGGACACATGCCGGCCAGCCTAAGTGTTCCAGAGCAGTAGCAAGCTACCATGGCTCAGCGGTAACACTAGGAGACATTTCCCGGTAAGAGAGGCTACTAAAGATAAACAACTAGATAGTCAGATCCCACACATACCAAGCATTTCAATCATACACACAATATGCTCGATATGTGTAAATACAACGGAGCATCACAACATGACTCTATGACACAAGTACTTTATTTAAGGCTCAGGGAGCCATACATATCATACACACAGGTACGGGTCTCACGACCCAACATACAAGTCATACAGTCATACAAGCCAACAGCGGAAGTAATTTGTCTGAGTACAGACAACTAGTAAAATAAAAGAGGCTTGGAAGCCTAACTATACTATGTGGTCCATCACAAGCTCAGGGTCACCACCTGGGTCTTTAGCCTACTCGTTGATGTCAACGTCTACATAGAACCCATCAGAAGGGGTTGCAGCGTCTTCTGTAAAAATGTAGATTATAGCAACATGAGTACAAAGGTACTCAGCAAGACTTACATCAGATCCTACATACATGCATAGTATCAAGAAGGGTCGGTGGAGTTATTGCAGTAAGCCAGCTTTGACTCTTGGCTAGACTATCCTACGATACTCCATTTGAAATAGTTTTGCGCACACGAGTCCACTATTCACCACTTCAATACACTACCGAGGATCCACCTCCGTCTTCCTACGGAAGAGCCATCCTCGGCACTCACACTTGTCTTGAGGCTTTTAACAGTTTCCATTTACTTGTCTATGAACTGTATAGGCAACCAAGTAGTCCTTTACCGCGGACGCGGCTATTCGAATAGATCATGTTAACCCTGCAGGGGTGTACTTCTTCATACATGTTTCCACCACTTAGCGTCTGCACACGACATGTGCTCGGCAGACTTCAAGCGAAAGCCGACGTGGGTGTAGACCACGACCTACCTAAACACTTAAGCCTCTAGTCCAGGTTTATCGCCTATTCAGGTTCCATCCGCAGGGAGTCCGGCCGAGGTTTCCCATACGGCCCCGAACGATGTGAACAGGGTTCCCGAGATACCTAACGGGTATTCGGTACACCGTGCCACGTACCTACCGCATCACAGCCCACCCCTACGGTCAGCGCTGTCCACGGCCTCCAGTAGGCTACAAACACCAGAAACTACTTGCAACTCCTGGACAGAGAGCTAAGGTGAATAAGAAGTCGAGCGGGGTCATATTTCAGGGCCCAATGTATGGTAGTAGCTGATTCTTAAATCACACATACAGATCTCAGTGCCTAAGGTCGGCTTCAATGAAACAACCCACCATGTACTCCTACATGGCCTCTCATCGATACCTTTACCAAATCGTGTTCACCACACCACTCTCATTACCGACATAATCATTTCACTCTAGCCCATCACCCAGATGAACCAGACCTGACACGACTCTAAGCATAGCAGGCATAGCAAGGTAGGAACAACACATACATAGGGCTCAATCAACTCCTACACATGCTAGTGGGTTTCATCTAGTTACTGTGGCAATGACAGGTCATGCAGAGGAAATGGGTTCAACTACCGTAGCACACAGCAGTTTGAATCGCGTTGTCTTAATGCAGTAAAAGAGAGCAGGAGCGAGAACATGGGATTGTATCGATATGATCAAATGGTTGGTTGCTTGCCTGATGGTTCGTTGCACGGATACGGTTCTTCGCTAGGGTAATCACGGTACTCCTCGGGAACAGATCCTGTCGCAAAGGATACCGATACACAACATTACCAAACAATATGCAACAATATGATGCATGCATGGAACATGGCAATATGAGTGTGTTGGGCTAATGCAACTAAAGCCAGTAGGGTTTGAGCAAATTTGAATCAAAGATTCAAATTTCAAATTCAAATATGGCCTTTTAAAGTGCCTTTTCTTATTCTGATTAAAACATCAATTTAACTTGTTTGATCATGCATGAAAATAGTACAGATGGATAGATTGGATTTTTCTGATCATTTTTCATATATAATTTGTCCAATTTGGAGTTACAGAATAAAAGTTATGAATTTTTGAAGTTTAAATAATATTCTGAATTTCCTGATTTAATTTAAATCCAGAAATATCATTTACTGCGTCAGCCTGACATCACAGTGACATCAGCAGGTCAACAGAGCTGGCTCGGGTCAAACCTGACGTGTGGGGTCCACACGTCAGTGTCACAGGGGCTAATCCCGCGTTGACCCCGGGCTGGTTAGCTTTGACTAAGCCCTGGGCCCACTTGTCAGCGTCTGTAGGTGGTGGTTTAGTGGCTAATTAACTAGGCCACGTCAGCTCGCCGGAGTTCTGGCCGGCGGCGACCAACAGTGCGGCGGCGATAGTGGTTTTGGTCGTTTCGGCCACCAAATGGACCGCGGAGATCACCGGAGTGAAGCTGAGGACGACCCGCGGCTCTTGGCGGAGTCCGTTGGGGTCGGGGTGGCCGGAGTTGACGGCGGTGAGCTCGGTTGCGGCCGCCGGGGTTCGGTCGTGCACGGGAACGGTGCTGGAGCTCGAAGTCGAGCAAAGTGAGGCGCTAGGGATGCTCTACTGGGTTCTGTGAACGCGTTGGACTCGCCGGGGTGACCAAATGGTCACCGGAGCTGCGTCGACGGCGAGCTCGGCGACGGCGGAGGTTCGGCCGTGGTGGGAAGGAGGCTACGGTGAGGGAACGAGGGGGAGAAGAGGGGGAAACGGTGGCGTAGCTCACCGCGGTTGCAGTGGGCGTCGAAGCGGGCTCGGGGACGCGCTGGAGACGGCGAATTCGTCGACGACGGTGGTCGGAGCCCGAAGAGGGGAACGGCGACGTGGCGGCGATGCAGGGCTTCCGGGGACTCGTGGAGCGGTGGGGAGGAAGAGGGAGTTGTGGCGGAGCTTCTGAGCTACTCGGGGGAGCGAGGGGTGGCCGGAGACAGTGGCTACGGCGAACGGCGGCGACGGTGTGCTTCGGCCGAGAGCGAGAGAGAGCGAGGGAGAAACGGGGGAGAGTGAGCGAGAGCAGGGGGAGAGGCGTGGCGTCGTCCAGGGCGTCGAGCGAGGAGGGGAGGCCAGGCAAGCAGGCGAGCAGGTGGCGTGGCGCGGTGGCGCGCGCGCGCGCCGGCCACACTCCCCTCCCTCTGTCTGGACGAAGACGACAGAGGAGGGAGGTGGGCTGGGCTGGCTGGGCCAGCCAGCTGGCTGGGCCGCACAGTGGAGGAGCCCAGGTAGGTTTTTCCCCCCTTCTATTTATTTTCTGTTTTCTGTTTTATTTAATACTTCTGCAACTGTGTTGAATTAATTAAAATACCTAGGCAACTCCAAAATTCACCAAACTACTCCTGGTCCATAGTTGGATTATTTCCAACATGAAACATTTTAGTTTGGAGATATTTGAGCATTTAAATATTTTATATTATTTTAAATGCCCAAATTCAAATAGTTATGATTTAATTCAAAAACCCTAGGATGGCCTAGAAAAATGTGCACCACTTTTATCAGAGGTTCTGAACCAAGGCTAAAATGATGGACATTTTAGAAGGGCATTTCAGGTTCATTGAAAAATTATTTTAGTAACCCTAGTTGGTTTCAGAGGGGACTGGGGGTTCTGTCATCCCCATTTCAAGTTTCTGATGAAAGAGTAAACATGATGCAACACTCTAATGCATGACTAGCTAGGGTGTGACAACTCACCCCCACTCAAAAGAATCTCGTCCCGAGATTTGGGTTCCTCCGAGAAGAAGGCGGGATATTCGAGTCGAAGACGATCCTCCCTTTCCCAAGTTGCTTCATCTTCAGAGTGATGCGACCATTGAACCTTGAGAAACTTGATATTATGACGTCGCGTGGTACGTTCGGTTTGATCGAGGATGCGAATGGGGTACTCTCGATATGTAAGATTATCTTGGAGATCAAGCGTTTCGTGGTCCACTTCACGGATAGGATCCGAGAAGCAACGTCTGAGTTGAGAAACGTGGAAGACATCGTGAACTCTGGAGAGGTGCGGAGGTAGTTCCAATTGGTAGGCAACTTCTCCTCGTTTGGCAAGAATGCGAAAAGGTCCAATGTAACGAGGAGCCAATTTGCCTTTGATACCGAAACGATGGGTTCCCTTCAGAGGGGTGACCCGAAGGTAAGCCTTCTCGTCAACCTCGAAAGTCATAGCCTTATGTTTTCGGTCATATTGACTCTTTTGACGGGATTGGGCTGTTTTCAACTTTTCACGAACGATACGAACTTGTTCTTCTGCTTCCTGAATCATATCCGGGCCAAAGAATTGTCTTTCCCCGGTCTCTGACCAGTTAAGGGGTGTTCGACATCGTCGTCCATAGAGAACTTCAAAAGGGGCTTTACCCAAGCTAGATTGATAGCTGTTGTTGTAAGCGAATTCGGCAAATGGAAGGCACTTCTCCCAGTCCATTCCGAAAGAGATAACGGAGGCTCGAAGCATGTCTTCTAGAATTTGGTTGACGCGTTCCACTTGACCACTTGACTGAGGGTGGAAAGCGGTGCTAAAGGAGAGACGGGTTCCCATAGCATTTTGGAAACTTTCCCAAAATCGAGAGGTGAAAAGACTTCCTCGATCCGAATTGATTTCCAAAGGAACACCATGGAGAGACACTATCCGGGAGATGTATAAATCTGCCAGTTGGCTAGCGGTTATACTCTCACGAACAGGTAGGAAATGAGCTACTTTGGAAAGACGATCGACCACGACGAAAATAGCATTATTCCCTCTCTTGGTCCTGGGAAAACCGGTAATGAAATCCATACTAATTTTATCCCATTTCCATTCAGGAATAGCTAAGGGTTGAAGGGTGCCAGCAGGTCGTTGATGCTCTGCTTTTACACGACGACAGACGTCGCAATTTGCAATATACTGAGCAATTTCTCTCTTCATCCTAGTCCACCAGAACCTCTGGCGTAGGTCCTGATACATCTTAGTACTACCGGGATGAATAGTGAGAGGAGATTCATGGGCCTCCTTAAGGATCAACTGCCGCAGATGCTGGTTCTTGGGAACCACTAGACGATTCTCAAAGTACACAACACCATGATCATTTGTGGAGAAACAACTAGCACCTCCGCTAGCAATGTTCTCTTTGATTTTAGATATTCCCTTATCTCGCTTTTGGGCAGCGATGATTTGATCCGTAAGAGTAGGTTTTGCCACCAAGGTGGAGAGAAAACCTTGAGGAACAATGTGAAGGTTAAGCTTTCGAAATTCCTCATGGAGAAACGGTTGACTTTGTTGTAACATCAGGTTGTTACAATAAGATTTACGACTTAGCGCATCAGCCATGACGTTGGCTTTCCCTGGGGTATAGGTTATTCCTAAGTCGAAGTCTGTGATCAATTCAACCCAACGTCTCTGTCTGAGATTCAAATCCGGCTGGGTGAAAATGTACTTCAGACTTTGGTGATCAGTGAATATTTCGCAACGATTACCGAGGAGGTAATGTCGCCAGGTCTTAAGTGCATAGACTACGGCTGCAAGTTCTAGATCATGAGTAGGATAATTCTCCTCATGTGGGTGCAATTGCCGTGAAGCGTAAGCAATTACGTGTCGATCTTGCATAAGAATGCAACCTAGTCCTTGTCGCGAGGCGTCGCAGTAGATAACGAAGTCCTTGGAGAAGTCTGGCGGTACCAGTACGGGAGCAGAGGTCAGGCGTCTTTTCAGTTCCTGAAAACTGTGCTCACATTGTGGAGTCCATTCGAACTTCTTATCTTTCTTGAGGAGTTCGGTTAGAGGTTTAGCAACTTTGGAGAAGTTCTCGACAAAGCGACGGCAATAGCTCGCTAAGCCTAGAAAACTCCGAACTTGCTTGACCGATTCGGGTGGAGTCCAATCAAGGACGGCTTGAACTCGCTCAGGGTTAACCGCAATACCTTTACCAGATATTACATGACCCAGATAGGTCACTTCTGGCAACCAGAATTCACATTTAGAAAATTTGGCATAAAGGCGATGCTCTCGAAGTTTCTGCAACACTAGTCTTAGATGTTCGGCATGTTCTTCCTCGTTCTTGGAGTAGATGAGTATATCATCGAGATAAACTACGACGAATTTATCCAAATACTCCATGAAAATTGAGTTCATTAACCGAGAAAAGGTGGCTGGAGCGTTGGTTAAACCGAAAGACATGACGGTGTACTCGTATTGGCCATAACGAGTAACAAAGGCCGTTTTAGGAATGTCCCCGTTTCTGATTTTGATTTGATGGTAGCCCAACCTCAAATCCATCTTAGAGAAGACTGAAGATCCAGCGAGCTGATCATACAGGTCGTTGATCCTGGGAAGTGGATATTTGTTCTTGATCGTGACCAAATTGACAGGTCGGTAATCTACAACCATCCGGTCCGTACCATCCTTCTTCTTAACGAATAGGACGGGGCAAGCCCATGGAGATGAACTAGGGCGGATGAAGCCCTTTTTCAAGGATTCATCGAGTTGTTTCTTAAGCTCGGCTAGTTCTAGGGGTGCCATCTTATAAGGTCTTCTAGCAATCGGAACGGTTCCGGGGATGAGGTCTATTACAAACTCAACATCCCTATCAGGTGGAACACCTGGCAATTCCTCTGGAAAGACATCCGGGAAGTCACGGACTACCGGAACGTCCTCAAGGTCTGGTAAAGGGCTGGCGTTAAGAGAATATAATTGTCGCTTGGCTATTCGGGTCAAGACATTGACTATCTTTCCCGAAGGATGGGTGAGTTGAACAGTCCTAGAGAAGCAATCAATTTTGGCTTGATGAGCTGACATCCAGTCCATACCCAAAATGATATTAATATCTGAAGATTTAAGGGCTATCAAAGATGCGAGAAAAACAAGTCTGTCGACTTGGATTTCATTTCCATGGCTTACTCTAGAAGTTTGCCATTTGGATCCCGGAGTTTGAATTACCATAGAGGATGGCAAGTCACAGAATGCAACGTTATGCAAACGAGCATAATTTTCAGATATAAAAGAATGAGAGGCTCCGGTATCGAAAAGAACAGATGCCGGGTGGCAATTAACAAGAAGCGTACCGAGAACGACGTTGGGATCTTCTTGAGCTTCTTCGGCAGAGACACAGTTGACATGGCCACGTGAAGCGGTGACCGGTTTAGCATGGAATACTTTCCCTGTCGGCTTGCCACGGCCAACAGCTTTAGCAGATTGATTGGGGTTGGTCTGGGGACACTCACGCATATAATGACCAGATTCCCCACACTTGAAACAAGTCACGGAACTGGTACGTGGAGGAGCATTATTGGTTGGACCCCCATAGGGCTTAGCTGGAGCAGACTGTTGAGCGGGGCGAGGCGCCTGGAAAGATGGCCTCGGTGTGAACCTGGGTGGCAAGGCGGTGTTGGGTACCCACACGCGGCGCTTCTGAGGACCAGCACCGGATGAGGAACCCATGTCACGTCCATGCTTGCGTGTTGCGTCATAGTCTGTCTGACCAGTTTCAGCACTGATGGCTTTGTTGACAAGTTTCGGAAAAGATGTGCACTCATGCAGACGGAGGTCGCGGCGAAGCTCAGGACTAAGGCCCTTGCGGAACCTTGCTTGCTTCTTGGCGTCAGTAGACACTTCCTCAGTTGCATATCGGGCGAGCTTACCAAACTCTCTGCTATAGGCATCCACAGAAAGTCGGCCTTGGGTGAAATTGCAAAATTCTTCACGCTTACGGTCCATGAGACCCTCCGGAATGTGATGTTCACGGAAAGCCTCGCTGAACTCAGCCCAAGTAGTGACATGGCCCGCTGGGCGCATAGCTCCATAATTCTCCCACCAAAGACTGGCGGGGCCTTCAAGATGATATGCGGCAAAGGTGACCTTGTCAGCCTCCGCTACCAGCGCGGAACGCAGCTTGTGAGAAATACTGCGAAGCCAGTCATCAGCGTCGAGAGGCTCGACGGAGTGGTGGAACGTGGGTGGATGCAATTTGATAAAATCGCTGAGTGACACCACGTTAGCCCTCTGATGGTGTGCTGTATTCTGTTCAATACGCTCCAACAAACGGTTTGTCTCCCGCTTGTTTCTCTCAGCTTCCATCATCACCTCGGCTAGTGAAGGAGGATGAGGCAGATTTTCATTCCTGGCTTCACTGCCTTCGGCCTGCTCTTGGGAAGCAGGATTAGCGCGTGTGTTGACCATCCTAGGTAAACAAGACAATGATTTAGTCAGAATGTTGAGATTCCGACATGGGATACATAATGTAAGAAATAACTCGGAATGCAAGATGATCATCCGTATGACATGGTAGATACAGAAACTGCTTCTTTATTCCATCGTCATACACACCATACAAGGTTTAGTACAAGCCAAGCAAAGTACTAATACGGTGAAAAGAGGATTACATCTCATCGGAGGCATTCCAAGCTCCTATACATTATTTTTCTCCGGGTACAATCTCCCGGAAGAGTACAAACTAGTGGACTGGTACTACTACTAACTCAGACCGATCCGTAGTAGTCCTCGTAGAAGTCACCTCCATAGCCTGGAAGTTCAACATGATCATCCGGAAACAGACGGTCTCGCGGAGCTTGTGGACCATAGGGGCTAGGATGAGGCCTTGGACCAACAAACGGTGGCCTGCGGGGACCGCGAGGTGGGGTGATGCCTCCTACATCACGCCAAACCATCACGTCTGGCAGAGCAGATCTCACAGGATAGAGATCGCGCATATCTGAATATCCAGCTTGCACCGCCGGTGCGAACCGAGTCAAAGTGGCCCAGTGGTCAGCACGGGTATTGAAGAGCTCTAACCTTAAGGCCCGATTTTCACGGTCCTTATCCTCGAGCATCTCAGCAGTGGTGCGAGTCCGTGAATCCTCCTGAGTGGAGTCAGCATAGATAGCCTGGAGATACCCTTGTGCTCCCGGAAGTGATCCTGGCATATACCGGAAGTCAGAGTCCCGAAATAACCCAGATCTGACTCGCATAATGGTCATCATAGAGTAGGCGGCATCCTGCACAGCCATCTCGATAGTAACCCCGAGTCCATAGGAGCAGTGAAGAGGCTCAGTGGATCCAGGATAAGATGGAAATATCCTGACAGTGCAGAGATACTGGCTTTGATTAAAATCTCGGAATTGCTCTTCGACCGTGTACTCAGGATACCAGCGGTATCCAGCCTCAGTCATTACCCTGACCAACTTAGCAGTATGGCCGGGTACATCTAGGCATCGAGTCAGGCGAACCACTTGATTGAGGTCGCGAGTGGCCATCTGAAAGCATAATCATAATGCAAAGGCATTAGAATTTCTAGCAAAATTTCGGCAGCATAACAGCTGTAAATGCTCAAAAAGGATATTGAGACATTTGACAAAGGATTTCGTACACACTCAACATCATCATATCAAGTCTTGAAACCATTCCTACAACATAATGTGGTAGAAGAACTGAGCTAGGCTGATAACCATCAAACTTATAAGGTACTACTGATTAGTAACACGTGAACCTGATAGAGAGAACAGATCCTAATTCCTTAACCCCCGGTGGAAGAATGGACTGACTCAGATCAGAAAGTCATAAGGTATAAGGAGTAAAAAGAGCCTTACGTTCCATCCCACAAGCAATTCCCCTACATATAACTAAAGAATTTCTAGACTCAACATCGACCAGTTTGGCTTGGAGAACCTACAGGCAGTCCGGCTCTGATGCCAACGCTGTCAGGACCCCGACTCGATGTCACATCGATCTAGCCGGTAACACTTCATATCACTTTGCGGCCTCACGCACGGTATTCCCACGGGTGTCGCCTTACCTTTGCCCGGGACCGTTTGCGCCTTTTGGCTCACGTATATGATAGTGTCGCTAGCATCCATATGATAAAGAGCCCGGGCTGACATGACTAGTCGTAAACCCAAAGTGGCACAGACTTACAGGGACAGGCATCCATGACCCAGCTTCGAACGTGTCGGTCATCAGCAAGTGGGTCCGGGCTGTAGCACTGGGCTAGCAGGACTCCGGTAAACCGGGCTGTAGCGGGCTAACAGGACTCCGGTACTCAAAGCGTGACATTTCCCCGAAGGGACAGACACAGGAACGAAGAAGGACACATGCCGGCCAGCCTAAGTGTTCCAGAGCAGTAGCAAGCTACCATGGCTCAGCGGTAACACTAGGAGACATTTCCCGGTAAGAGAGGCTACTAAAGATAAACAACTAGATAGTCAGATCCCACACATACCAAGCATTTCAATCATACACACAATATGCTCGATATGTGTAAATACAACGGAGCATCACAACATGACTCTATGACACAAGTACTTTATTTAAGGCTCAGGGAGCCATACATATCATACACACAGGTACGGGTCTCACGACCCAACATACAAGTCATACAGTCATACAAGCCAACAGCGGAAGTAATTTGTCTGAGTACAGACAACTAGTAAAATAAAAGAGGCTTGGAAGCCTAACTATACTATGTGGTCCATCACAAGCTCAGGGTCACCACCTGGGTCTTTAGCCTACTCGTTGATGTCAACGTCTACATAGAACCCATCAGAAGGGGTTGCAGCGTCTTCTGTAAAAATGTAGATTATAGCAACATGAGTACAAAGGTACTCAGCAAGACTTACATCAGATCCTACATACATGCATAGTATCAAGAAGGGTCGGTGGAGTTATTGCAGTAAGCCAGCTTTGACTCTTGGCTAGACTATCCTACGATACTCCATTTGAAATAGTTTTGCGCACACGAGTCCACTATTCACCACTTCAATACACTACCGAGGATCCACCTCCGTCTTCCTACGGAAGAGCCATCCTCGGCACTCACACTTGTCTTGAGGCTTTTAACAGTTTCCATTTACTTGTCTATGAACTGTATAGGCAACCAAGTAGTCCTTTACCGCGGACGCGGCTATTCGAATAGATCATGTTAACCCTGCAGGGGTGTACTTCTTCATACATGTTTCCACCACTTAGCGTCTGCACACGACATGTGCTCGGCAGACTTCAAGCGAAAGCCGACGTGGGTGTAGACCACGACCTACCTAAACACTTAAGCCTCTAGTCCAGGTTTATCGCCTATTCAGGTTCCATCCGCAGGGAGTCCGGCCGAGGTTTCCCATACGGCCCCGAACGATGTGAACAGGGTTCCCGAGATACCTAACGGGTATTTGGTACACCGTGCCACGTACCTACCGCATCACAGCCCACCCCTACGGTCAGCGCTGTCCACGGCCTCCAGTAGGCTACAAACACCAGAAACTACTTGCAACTCCTGGACAGAGAGCTAAGGTGAATAAGAAGTCGAGCGGGGTCATATTTCAGGGCCCAATGTATGGTAGTAGCTGATTCTTAAATCACACATACAGATCTCAGTGCCTAAGGTCGGCTTCAATGAAACAACCCACCATGTACTCCTACATGGCCTCTCATCGATACCTTTACCAAATCGTGTTCACCACACCACTCTCATTACCGACATAATCATTTCACTCTAGCCCATCACCCAGATGAACCAGACCTGACACGACTCTAAGCATAGCAGGCATAGCAAGGTAGGAACAACACATACATAGGGCTCAATCAACTCCTACACATGCTAGTGGGTTTCATCTAGTTACTGTGGCAATGACAGGTCATGCAGAGGAAATGGGTTCAACTACCGTAGCACACAGCAGTTTGAATCGCGTTGTCTTAATGCAGCAAAAGAGAGCAGGAGCGAGAACATGGGATTGTATCGATATGATCAAATGGTTGGTTGCTTGCCTGATGGTTCGTTGCACGGATACGGTTCTTCGCTAGGGTAATCACGGTACTCCTCGGGAACAGATCCTGTCGCAAAGGATACCGATACACAACATTACCAAACAATATGCAACAATATGATGCATGCATGGAACATGGCAATATGAGTGTGTTGGGCTAATGCAACTAAAGCCAGTAGGGTTTGAGCAAATTTGAATCAAAGATTCAAATTTCAAATTCAAATATGGCCTTTTAAAGTGCCTTTTCTTATTCTGATTAAAACATCAATTTAACTTGTTTGATCATGCATGAAAATAGTACAGATGGATAGATTGGATTTTTCTGATCATTTTTCATATATAATTTGTCCAATTTGGAGTTACAGAATAAAAGTTATGAATTTTTGAAGTTTAAATAATATTCTGGAATTTCCTGATTTAATTTAAATCCAGAAATATCATTTACTGCGTCAGCCTGACATCACAGTGACATCAGCAGGTCAACGGGGCTGGCTCGGGTCAAACCTGACGTGTGGGGTCCACACGTCAGTGTCACAGGGGCTAATCCCGCGTTGACCCCGGGCTGGTTAGCTTTGACTAAGCCCTGGGCCCACTTGTCAGCGTCTGTAGGTGGTGGTTTAGTGGCTAATTAACTAGGCCACGTCAGCTCGCCGGAGTTCTGGCCGGCGGCGACCAACAGTGCGGCGGCGATAGTGGTTTTGGTCGTTTCGGCCACCAAATGGACCGCGGAGATCACCGGAGTGAAGCTGAGGACGACCCGCGGCTCTTGGCGGAGTCCGTTGGGGTCGGGGTGGCCGGAGTTGACGGCGGTGAGCTCGGTTGCGGCCGCCGGGGTTCGGTCGTGCACGGGAACGGTGCTGGAGCTCGAAGTCGAGCAAAGTGAGGCGCTAGGGATGCTCTACTGGGTTCTGTGAACGTGTTGGACTCGCCGGGGTGACCAAATGGTCACCGGAGCTGCGTCGACGGCGAGCTCGGCGACGGCGGAGGTTTGGCCGTGGTGGGAAGGAGGCTACGGTGAGGGAACGAGGGGGAGAAGAGGGGGAAACGATGGCGTAGCTCACCGCGGTTGCAGTGGGCGTCGAAGCGGGCTCGGGGACGCGCTGGAGACGGCGAATTCGTCGACGACGGTGGTCGGAGCCCGAAGAGGGGAACGGCGACGTGGCGGCGATGCAGGGCTTCCGGGGACTCGTGGAGCGGTGGGGAGGAAGAGGGAGTTGTGGCGGAGCTTCTGAGCTACTCGGGGGAGCGAGGGGTGGCCGGAGACAGTGGCTACGGCGAACGGCGGCGACGGTGTGCTTCGGCCGAGAGCGAGAGAGAGCGAGGGAGAAACGGGGGAGAGTGAGCGAGAGCAGGGGGAGAGGCGTGGCGTCGTCCAGGGCGTCGAGCGAGGAGGGGAGGCCAGGCAAGCAGGCGAGCAGGTGGCGTGGCGCGGTGGCGCGCGCGCGCGCCGGCCACACTCCCCTCCCTCTGTCTGGACGAAGACGACAGAGGAGGGAGGTGGGCTGGGCTGGCTGGGCTAGCCAGCTGGCTGGGCCGCACAGTGGAGGAGCCCAGGTAGGTTTTTCCCCCCTTCTATTTATTTTCTGTTTTCTGTTTTATTTAATACTTCTGCAACTGTGTTGAATTAATTAAAATACCTAGGCAACTCCAAAATTCACCAAACTACTCCTGGTCCATAGTTGGATTATTTCCAACATGAAACATTTTAGTTTGGAGATATTTGAGCATTTAAATATTTTATATTATTTTAAATGCCCAAATTCAAATAGTTATGATTTAATTCAAAAACCCTAGGATGGCCTAGAAAAATGTGCACCACTTTTATCAGAGGTTCTGAACCAAGGCTAAAATGATGGACATTTTAGAAGGGCATTTCAGGTTCATTGAAAAATTATTTTAGTAACCCTAGTTGGTTTCAGAGGGGACTGGGGGTTCTGTCATCCCCATTTCAAGTTTCTGATGAAAGAGTAAACATGATGCAACACTCTAATGCATGACTAGCTAGGGTGTGACACCAAAAAAGAAGGAATACACACACACAAAGTCTAGGGCGCTGCTCTCTACTACATGAAGGGTTGCTGGCCACGGAGTCGTAACTGCTTCTTTATTACCTCCACAACCTCCATTTGCTCACGCATCTCCTCTGCCATCTTCTTCATTCTGTCCATGATGTGGGATTTCTTGACGCGAGCATTCATCATCTCTTCCACGGCCGCATTACGTACCTTGACAGCAGCCGGGTGCTCGATGCAGAGCTTCGTCAACTCCTCATTCTGTTCCATGACGAGGGCATGCAGCATATTCACCGAGGAACCGCTCTTCTCATGCAGCTTGTTCCAGCCGGCGTTCTCCTCCTTCACAAGGTCGAGCTCATGGCGGAGCTTCGCTTGTCCTCGTGAAGTTGCAGGATTTCGCCGTTCGCCTTCTTATCCAAGGCAATGCTCTTCTTCAGCAGCATCACCAAGACGGCGGTCAACTCCCCCTACTCATTGAGCTCAGTGGGCATGTCGTCGAGGCTCTCCTTCGGTAGCTCCACCAAGCCGCTGATGAACTCCTTCTGCTTATTGAGCCGATCAGGCATGTCGTCGAGGGATAACGACTCCTGCGCCGCCAGCTCGGCATCTTCGCCTCCGTGACTAGGGTGCTCATGGGAGCCTGCGCCTGCCCGTGAGAGATCTTTCAAGGTCTCTGTGAGGCGGTGAGCCCTCTTTTTTTTCTGCGGCCTTCGTCGCCGCTGCCGTGTTATAAGTAGTACTCGATCTAGAGCTCTGCACACTGGCCATGGCAAGGCCGGACGAACAAGAAAGACTTAATTATGAGGAGGAAGGTAGAGTAATTTCCGACTAGGTAGTTCCCCTTTTTATAATCTAGTACTAGAACTAGTACTAAAACCTGCATAGTGGGAACACGTTCAGGTTTGATACGTACTACTACCTATGTCCTGGTTTATTGGTCTCCATTGTAAGCTGTACCAAAGTTTGACCATAAATTTAACTAACAAAATATTCATGCATGTCATAAAAATTATATCATTAAAAATTATGTTCAAATACAAATCCAATGATATAATTTTATTAACATGCACTAACATTTCATTAGTTAAATCATTGGTAAAAAATTAGCACAAATTACAGAGAGGACTAATAAACTAGGATGGAGGTAGTAGGTGTGAGTAGGTTTGCACTTAATTATAGCATGGTAGTACTCACTACAAAAAAAGACACATCCGTGACATTTTGGGCCAAACAATTTTTTTTCTAGTCATACTTATGACACTTCTATGATGATAATTGTGACAAAACCCGGTATCATGATAGATGTGGTGGGCTCCTACTTCTATGACAAAAAATTATGACAGAAAATGGGCTTTTCGTCTAGGGCAAGCTGGAAATGCAGTTGCATGACATTCTTTGGGCCGTCCATGACGGAAAAACCCATGGTAGAAGCAAGGGCGAGGAAAATATCGGGGTGTTCCGGGTTATGGTGGGTGGTCGGGGGCCGAGCGATGCGCGTTTCTCTTGTACCATACGCGCGTGGGTGCGAGGCGTTGGACTCTAACTGAACCCGAGCGAGGCGTCGCCTAACTGAACCCGAGCGATTGCACTGCGGGCTACACATTACTGAACCCGAGCGATCGAGCGATTCCTTCGCTACTACTGCTAACTGAAGCCAATCAATGCTGCCTCTGGATGAACAGTGAGCGTTGCTGGGGGGGTTAGATGAATAGTGAGTGTTGCTGGGGGTTTTGGATGAACAGTTCCCGGTGGGGTGGATGAACAGGACCACGTGGTGTTGCCTCTGGATGAGTAGGACCCCGATCAATCGAGCCGATTGGGGCTGGATGAACAGGACCCCATGGAGGGCTGGATGAACAAGACGACCCCGTGGAGGGCTGGTTGAACAGTAGCCAGTGGAGGGCTGGATGAATAGTAGCCCGTGGAGGGGTGGTTGAACAGGAGCCTGTGGAGAGGGCTGATTGAACAATAGCCGGTGGAGTAGCGCGCGGTGGTGGCTGGATGAACAGGAGCCCGTGGATGAATAGTCACAGGTGGAGGCTAGAGGAGGTCGATGGTGGATGAACAGTAGCTCGTGGAGGTTGGAGGAGGTCGACGGTGGAGATGAACAGTATCCCGTAGAGTTCTGTTTTGTATTACGACACACCCCTTCCGATGAACAGGACTCCCGTTTCGACTGTAGCGCTCCAACACGTCCGTTTCCTCCGTTTTGCGATACGCCACACCCCTCCCGATCAATAGGACCCCGTTTCGACCGTAGGAGGTCCAACACAAGTCCGTTTCCTCCGTTTTGCGGTACGCCAGACCCCTCCCGATGAACAGGATCCTGTTTCGAACGTGGCTGGTCAAACACAAGGGCGTTTCCTCCGTTGTGCGGTATGCCAGGCCTCATTTCCATCAGCTGTTCCATCCAAGCCAGTTGGCTCCCACGCATTCCGTTGCCTCCCGATGAAAACAACACATTCCGTTGCCTCCCCATGAACACGACGACGGCGCAGTTTCTCCGTTCCGACCCATCCATGTAGACGAGCCCTGGCCATACGTATGCGCGAGTAGGCATTTGAGACCCCGCCCGTATGTACGTACGTGTCCGTATTTACTTTCTTGCACCCTGGCCGTTGTATGTACATGTACATGCTACGTGCGCGCCTGTACTACGACACGTGCGCGCCTCTACATCGACCAGTATGTACGTACACTTTCGCGACCAGAATGACAACGCTACGTACGCTTTGACCAGGTAGGTCCCGACTGTCAGGCACTTCCTTGCGTGTGAAGATGTAGCTGGTGGGTCACAGTAGTCAGGGAGGCGAATCGTTTTTTTTGCCCGGACGCACTTCCTTGCGTGCGAAGATGTAGTTGGTGGGTCCCAGCAGTCAGGGGAAAACATTTTTTTTCATGAAATACGGTTGCCCGTCCGGTGGGTCCCTGCTGTCGGGTGGAGGATTCATTATTTTCCGTGTAATAAGGAGGCACTTCCTTGCTGCGGCCGTGGACCCAGCTGTCAGCTTCTCCAGTATAGTACTCTTTCGATGGAAGTCGGTCGTTGACCACATTGACCACACCGCACCGAGAGCACCAAGGCGGTGGACGACGGCGAGGCCTAGGAAGGGGACGACGGGGAGCCGGGGAATACGCGGCAGTGGATGCCCACACGGAGAGGAGTACGAGGGTTCACTGGTTCGGTTGCGGTGTGAGGCTGCCGTTGTCGCAGAATAACATGGGGTGTGGGTGAGTAGAGGGATGGCCTGGCCAGCGATGGGAGTAATAGGGGGAGGTGAGGCCTCTATGACATCACAGCCAGCCACAGGAGGCAGGAGCACACGGCACGACCGGCGCTGGTTTGGGCGGCTGGAGCAAGGAGACCAGAGGTTGAAGAAGCACTATGACCGTTGGATGAACATCGTAGGTAACTAGAGTTAGAATCGTTCATATTGACTAAGTTGACAAAGCCCTCCATCCCCGTCAACTTGGTAGGCCCACAAGTCAGCCTCCCACTATGTTGGGTTCCAGCTGGCAGGGGGAGTATTCATTTTTCTGTGCGTAATAAGGAGGCACTTCCTTGTGTGCCAAGATAGCTAGTGGGTCCGACCTGTCAGCGAGGGGCACATTTTTTTCGCGAAATACAGAGGCCCTTCCAGCGGGTCCCAGATGTCAGGTGGAGGAATCAATATTTTGCACGTAATAAGGAGGCATTTCCTTATGTATGGCCGTGGACCCAGCTGTCAGCCTCTCCACGTACTGTGCACATCCGATGGATGTCGTTCGTTGACCATGTTGACCAGGCCGCGTCGAGAGCACCATGGCGGTGGACGACGGCGAGGCCTAGGAAGGGAATGACACGGAGCTGGGGAAGACTTGGCAATGGTTGCCCACGCGGTGGGGAGTACGAGGGTTTACTGGTCCGGCTGCCGTCGCTGAAAAATAATAGGAGGTGTGGGTGAGTAGAGGAATGGCCTGGCCAGCAATGGAGTAGGGTGGGGCAGTGCGGCCTATGCGGCAGCACAGCCGGCCACGGGAGGCGGGAGCAGGCAGTCCCACCGGCGCTGGTTTGGGCGGCTGGAGCAAGAGGATCAGATATTGAAAAAGTAGCACGGCCGTTGGATTAACATCCAACGGTCACTGCTGCTAGAATCATTTGTGGACTAAGTTGACAAAGCCTTTCGTACACGTCAACCTAGTAGACCCACAAGTCAGCCTCCAAATCTATGCCAAACAACATACAACCCAAAATTTCTAGCCAGATTCAAATTAATTTTAAAACTAAATATACCTTAATTTAAATTCAATGAAATTTTACCCGCACAAAAACAATGAAATTTAAAATATCAAAATCCGAAAGAAAAATGTATTTTGGAACTAATTGCCTGTTTGCTGTATTTTTTCATTTTATAGCCCATTTCTTATTACTTATAGCCCATTTTCTGGGCGAAATGCATCCCTCCTCGTCTTGAAAGATTTTTGGCCCAGCAGGGCGTAGAAAAGCAAGTAGGCCTACATTGGTTATTCTGCAAAAAAATTAGTTGGCTAGCCATTTTCACAAAGGAAAAAAACAAACTGGGTTGGTCATGTGCTAAACATATGAAATAAAAGCCTGGGCTAGACGGGCCACAACTCCCGCACAACCCAGTTGATACCCTTCTTCGTCCTGAAAAAACAAAATTACTGCGCGTTGCTGGGTCCCTGCTGTCATCCTCAGCATGTACAGTCATCTCCTTATTCTTCTCAGTTGTTGACCATGTTGACAACACCGGATGGCGGCGCTGCGGCGAGCGAACCACGGCGGAGGACGATGGTGAGGCCTCGGATGGGAACGAACAAGAGCCGGGGGAAGATGCACAGAGTTCTAGGGTGCGATGTGGCCATGATGCGTGTGTGGCAGCACATCCAGCCGCGGGAGGCGGGAGTAGGCGGTCCCGCCAGTGATGGTTTGGATTTGGGGGCTCGAGGAAGAAGAGACTTAAGAAACATGACAGACATTGAATGTCAATCCAACGGTCAATGTTGGCACAATAGTTTGTTGACTAAGCCGACACCAAGTAGCATACTTTTTTATATATAGGAAGAAAAGAAAAACTGGGCTCGTTCGCCTGATAACATTCGCAAAACTGCGACCGTTCGATCTTGTGTCGCAACTAAAACTGTGAGGAAAATGCGTTCATCTGTCGTCCCCCTCCCAGGGAACATTCGCCACATAAGTGACTAGCACCCTTGGTTTTCAACCGAGAGGTCTTGGGTTCGAGTCCCAGGAACTCTCAATTTTGTCCTCCTTCCTTCCTCTCAAAAAAGGGAAAGAAAATAAAAGACTTGAGAAGGCGTACAGAACAAGCTAGTGTACCAGTAAAGAGACGTTGCTGAGTTTTAGAAAAAAGAGAGACATGCTCCTGTAGCTGGTTCAAATCCAAACCTAGAGTATGACTATATATGGTGATATGCTACTCTGCAAGTAATGAAACTGACATATCCAACATTTGCTTCTCCTCTTCTCTACTTACTCTGCCTAGCATCAAAAGCTCTGGCCGCAGCAACCATGTCCGCTGGCTACTCGTCCACCTGCTCTTCAGCAGGCAACAACCAGATATGCACCAAGTCACCACCCGTACCATCGCCTGTGGGTCTCATCACACCCCCGTCGACACATGCACCGCAGCCGGTTGCTCATCGCAACCCGCTGCCGTTGTTGTGGTGCCACTGCTACAAATCACGCAGAGTCATCCGTTGTGTCTTAACCACAATCCTCAACCCTGGCCGAGTCTTCTACAAATGCCCGAATCATGGGGTGATAATATGTTTAAGTGTTGTTCTGCTACTTTCATTTGCTGATTTTTTAAATAGTTTGGTTGATGATCTTCCAATTTGATTCATGCAGAAAAGGGAAGATTCGTGTGATTTGTATTTCTGGGAAGTTGCTAATGTGGGGGAATGCAACTACACTGATTATTTGGTTAGCCGAGGAATCCCAATACCAGCAGGTTGGGGTGTTGGACAAGTAACGAAACAGCAGAAGTGGAAGATGTAGAGCAGAAGATTAAAGATGCAGTTCCTCTGATCATGGCCAAGCAACAGTTGCTGAACGGCCTTGATAGCAATGAGGAGATGAAAGAGCTTGTGAAGATAATGGGCAAAATCGATGCGCTCTGTAGGATGATTGTCTCTTTATTTGCAGTTTATGTAGCACTCGTGATGTATTCAGTGGCTATGACATGAGCACTTAGCTAAAACTAGTAATGAATGAAACTTGTGTCATAGGCTGGGCGTAATGTTGTGAACATCTAATGATTTCTATTAACGAAAATCACGGGGTATCCCCTTTTGCTAATAAATAAATAAATAGCAGAGGCCCTTTTGGTAATAAATAAATAAATTAACAGAGGCCCTGTCAGGTCAGCTTTGTTCTCATTCGAAGACGTCGAGCAAATTGTAGTCCAACAACAAACTATGTCATCAAAATCAAGTTTCACAGCCAAATATGAGTACAACTAAACAACAATGTCATCATGTTTTAGTCGTTATACAATCACCAAACACAAATCAGCATACATAACAAGTGATGTTCTCACAGCAAAATACTAAACAACACGTTCATAAAGTTTTAGTTGTCGTAGCAAACACAATTTCACATAGTAGATAAAAAAACGTCTTCTGACAGGCAAATACGACAAAAGCAATGTAATCATCATCCGCAGCAGCAGCGTCAACATCTTCTCCATGTGTATCAGTCTGAATCGTAATTCCCCATGGTGTCATCTTCTTCGTCCTCAACGTCCTCGAACGTTGGCTTCTTCTTGATCAACTCTTGTATGTCCACAGCATGACAGGCAATCTTTTCGCCGGCGTCATTGACGTGATGGTTCTCAAAGATATTAGGAACATCTGTGTTAACTTGTACATCAGGAGCAGTGTAAGCATCATCTTGTTGTGCAACTTCATTAAACGGATTCCTCTGCTCAAACCTTTGCAATACTCTCCAGTCATCGCTACGTGCAAATGTGTCTCCCAAGAAAAATATTTGTGTTGCTTGATTTGCCAATATAAAAGGCTCGTTAGTCTGGTACGCCGCCTTGACATTGATGGATTTGAAATAATCATCAGCTCTGGGTTTTGCGATCCTGGAAAACAGGTTATACCAACGACAGCACAATAGAACCACACACTAATGATCCTCGAAACTGGATATATACTACAAATGAACAATGTCTGTTATGTTAGCATACATTTCAGTTGTCTCTTTGTCATACGTATCCATGCTCATGATGGCACTATTTTGTGACTTCCTACCTTCGTCTCGTGCAAGAGTGTTGTAGCGCACATCTCCAACAACGCAAGATTCATAATGTCTTACCCGAGTATCAGGAACCATTGCTAGTGAGTAAAGGGCATCATCAACTACCTGCCCATCCTCCCGCATCTTCTTAGCCTATGGTTAGAAAATAGACAAGCTGATCATCTTATGTACTCAATATATTAAAAAAACTGACAGTGCAACTCAAAAGCTTACATGGCTCTTGAACCATTTCGCAAATCCTGCCATGACCAGTTTGTCAATGTTTCTTGGATTTTGCGGCAGTAACTCCTTTTTGTAGATGCTGCACAACATAGTGATCACGTCAAACATTTAAATATATAAGAATGTGCTGCAAGTTTAGTAGATTACGTTGTATAAGCTGTAGTACTGCACTTACTTGATGTAAGGTAGTATCTCAGGACAGTTATTCAACACATACCAAACCATTTTGTCCAAATCTTTAGGTTTGTCCTCTTATCGACTCTTCCCTGTAACTCGAATAGAATAATCGAAAACGTTGAGCCCGAGATTGTCTTCACCCACCTCTTTGCTAAGTTGATCAGCTGTTTCAATGTATTTTGAGCAGAATGTCAACACTTCTGTAGCAATGTAGGCCTCTACACTGGAACCCTTGGGTCTAGCTCTGTTCCTAACATAGACCTTGAAAGTGCCTAGCCGCCTTTCAATAGGGTACATCCAGCTTTACTGTACTGGACCTCTAAGTAGTGCATCATCAGGCAAATGAATAGCCAAATGCACCATCACATCAAAAAGGCTGGAGGATATATCTTCTCAAGGTCGCATAGGATAGTTGGTATCTTGTCTCTAAGGCGCTCCAAAGCATCTATCCTAATATTTCTACTGCAGAGTTCCCCGAAGAATTGTCCCAACTCTGCAACTGCTCTGTATAAGTCAGGGCGGCCCAATCCTCTAAGGATAACAGGTAAAATCCTTTGAAGTAGGACGTGGCAGTCATGAGTTTTCAACCATTGTACCTTGTTTCCATCTGCACTGACTCTCCTTTCAGGGTTGGAAGCAAATCCATGTGGGAATCTCACACATGACAGGACCTCACAGAATTCTTTTCTTTTTACCTTGTCTAAGACGTACACAGCTGATGCCATATCCCGTGTTTTACCTTCATCTTGCACCTGCAAATCCTGTTTGATACCCAAGTGTGTCAAATCAATCCTAGATTTTAAGATATCTTTCGTCTTGCCTTCAATATTAAGAAGTGTGCCAATAATGCTGTCACATATATTTTTCTCGATGTGCATCACATCAAGATTATGCCGCGGATCCTAATCTTTCCAATACTCCAAGTCCCACAAAGTGGACCTGCGGGTAAACAATAATCTCTCTCCTGCCCTGCCACACTTCCTTTTCCCGCTACCATTACCAGGATGGTTTCCTGGTGTAATATGCTTGACCTTCTCTAATTCCAGTTTCAAGTCATTGGCGGTGAGCCTCTTTGGTGCATCATGGTTTTCATGCATTGCATTTAACACATGTCTTCGGTACTTTCTAGGATGCGGCTTGTCCTTGGCAAGGAAACATCGGTGTCCAATGTAACAGATCTTGCTAAGTATTGCGTATGACAGCGGATTCCTGTCACAGCGAACACATGCATTGTAATCATGTCGTTCGCCCTGACATAGTGCCCAAAACCGGATAATCATGGATGCACCAAATTATAACAGCATGCAGAAAGAAATCAGTTGGTGGGCTGCTATATAGGTCTCGAGTGAGAAAACTCCTCCATAGCTGTTGAAGTTCCTCCACAAGAGGCTCCATGAACAAATCAAAATCCTTTCCAGGACTTTTTGGACCTGGGATGAGCAAGGCCATCATGTAGTTTGATTCTTTGGTGCAGACATTTGGAGGCACGTTCTAAGGGATAACAAGCACTGGCCACATGCTATATGTGGCACTCTGGTGGTCAAATGGGTTAAATCCATCTGAAGCTAAGCCAAGTCTAATGTTTATCGGGTCAGCAGCAAACTTTTTGTGTTTATGATTGAAGCTTTTCCACTCACTACCATGAGATGGATGGATCATTACATTTTGAGCTCTGTACTCCTGGTTCCTAGAATGCCACAGTAGATCTTCTCTTGTTTCAACATCATGAAACAACCTGTACAATCTTGGTATAATTGGAAAATGTCTCAAAACATTATGAGGTATCCTCTTCACAGCATCGCCATCTTTCCATCTTGATGATTTGCATTTTGGGCATTCACTTAAGTTGGCATAATCCTTCCGGAACAGAACACAATTATTCTTACAAACACGGATCATCATATCATATCCAATTCCAACTGCACAAAGGAAATTCTTCATTTTACTGTAGGTGTGTGGCAGCTCAGACGCATCTGCGAAAGATTTGCGGAAAGCAGCCAACATCGCATCGAATGATTTGTTGGTCATCCGCTCAAATGTCTTACCCTGAAGAAAGGTGACCATAGCTGAGAATACTGACAGCTTATTTCCTGGGGTGAAAGCCACGTTGCATTGTTCCAACATGCGTGCCCATCGTTTTTCTTCTGTAGGTGAAAGTTCACGGAATGTACGAGCATTTCGTAGCATTGTTTCAATGTTTGTCAAACTCACTGGCTGTGCCACCACCACCTCCTCCTCCTCTTCTACTTGAGCATCAGGTAGATCAAGATGGTGATATGCTGCTTCAACATAGTCAATAACATTGAAGTTCACAGCTTCACCATGATGAACCCACCTAGTATATGTGACCGACATCCCATACAAGTGTAGATGATTTTGCACAGTTTACTGGGATCTTGTAACTGAGTTCATATAACTGCTACACAGGCAGAGCACATCTGATTTCGGACCAGCGTACTCAGCTCTGATAAAGTTCATGAAGTTTTCAACCCCCTCGACATATGCAACATAGAATCTTCGAGCAGAAGTTATCCAAGTCATGTCCATCTATTAGACATACAAATTAGTTCTTCTACTAGATATTATAGGAAAAACGTATATGCTTTTTTATGAAGTCCAGAAAAAAAAACCTAGGTCGATGTCTAAAGCTATGGCAAGATATTTGGACGACCAGATCTAAGTAACGAAATATATGTAAAGCTAATTCAGCAAACAGATTTGAGTGCTAAATTATGGCAGGATATTTCAGCAGTCAATGTGGCCGAGCACAGAGCCATCAAACTATCAAAGGCCATCTCAACAACAAAGATAGAGTAGAAAACGGTGTAGAGCTATTTCACCTAATAGATAGGCTACTAGACCATGGCAATCTACGTCACAATAAATATATGGCAGGATATTTTAGCAACTAATCGGCCTTGGCATGCCATGTCAGCTAAGCAGATTGAGTGTAGAACAGGGCAAGGAAGGTTCTTAAGCAGAGCATATTGACTGTAACCTGCTTTGGCAAACAGTGAGATTAACAGCGTCTATCGGCTAACATTCAACGCTACACCGACATGCACGGGGCCTCAGTCTAGAATGCGCGTACCATGGGAGAAGCTAACCGCCGTGCGTCTCCACACAAACATCGCTAGCGGTGGCGGCGCTGACCGCCGTGCGCCTCCACATGAATGTCGCCAGCGGTGGCGGTGCGGCTAGAGGACGGCAGTTT